>NC_140020.1:31575935-31710055 GCF_964263955.1 Coregonus lavaretus
TACCCAGAACTACCGCATGCAGGGAATAGGGTACCATTTGGGACACCCCTTGTCTAAAGCAGACATCACTCCTCACTCTTAGTGTTGAGTTGAACCAGCAAGACAACATGTATACGTTGTGGAGTGCTCTGGCACACTGGTGCGATTCAGGACTTGGAGAGGATAGCATAAACACGACTGAGAAACTAAATAGGTGGATCTCCTGAATTCTCTGTAACCACAGAGCTCTAAGCCAGATAACAGGGGTGTAATAGATGTATAATATCATTGTAGTTAAGGATTATTAACTCATTATATAGAGGTTATAATGGGTCTAATAACAACCTGCATAATAACATCCTTTTCAAGTCAGTACTGTCCGTAATCAGTGTCTGTACTTGACTTGACACAGTGTGTCAGAGTGTGTGCTTGGGGTGAGACAGCACTATGTTAACAGGGCTATTTGACTGTTCCACTAAACGAGGGGGAAACTGAGTGTGACTGTATGATAGACAGAGTGTGTGTGTGTGTTCCCACGTGTTCATGTGCGTGTGTTCCCACGTGTTCATGTGCGTGTGTTCCCACGTGTTCCTGTGTGTGTGTGACACCAGTATGAGCGTGACAGGTAGACAGACAGGGAGTCCTCCCCTACGTGTTCTCTACCAGTGAGCACACACGCACACACACACACACGCATGCGCACGCATGCACACACACACACACACGCACACACACACACACACACACAGTCTGACAAAACAAAGAAGGAAAAGTATGAGAGAGGAACAAAGTGTAGAAGTGTATACGTGATTGTGCGTATGAGTCTAAGTGTGTGTGTGTAGAGTGCTAACATTTCGTTCCCTGGAACCCTACTAGATCTCCTCTTTCTTGGCCCCTTGGACACGATGTGGCTGAGCGGTTTCTATGGTAACTCCCCTGCCAAACTCACCACCCCTCAGAGAAGGGGGGGGGTGGGGTATATACTCTCAAAACACCAGAGTTATTCTAAAACATGTAAATATATGTGCCTGTCAGCTGTTTGACTATACGATTAACCTGTCAGCTGTTTGACCATTACACTGTAAACATTTAAGCAGCGCCTCGGTCACCCAAAAAAAATCCCATTGATTTTCTGTGACCATAAAGTTGTGGCTCAGTGTGCCTGAACCACAACTTTATTGTCACAGAAAATCACAGGCCACTGAAGCTTCTGTCTCCCAGCACAGTTTCTTTACATGAAACACTACATCTAAACAGGCGTCACCTGTCCCTGGCTGCATCCCTAATGACACCATATTCCCTATACAGTTCACTACTTTTGACCAGGTCCCAAAAGTAGTGGGAATAGGGTGCCATTTGTGTGTCTGTGTGTGTGAGTGTGTCCTAAATCGCTCTAACCACCGAGGTTGGTATGGGGTCAATTCCATTTCAGTTCAGTCAATGTTAATGTACTTCCTTAATCGATGGAGTTGGAACCAAGTTGACTGTGCATCTGTTTTCTCTCTGTGTTTTTCCCCTCTCGGTGTCTTTCTCTCTCCAGAGTGACTCTATCCCTCAAGAGGACTTCACTCCAGAGATCTACACAGTGTTCCTCACCAACATATGTCCACGACCAGAACTAGACAACATCTTCTCTGACGTGTAAGACAACTGTCCCTCAGATTTACCCAGAACTACCGCATGCAGGGAATAGGGTACCATTTGGGACACCCCTTGTCTAAAGCAGACATCACTCCTCACTCTTAGTGTTGAGTTGAACCAGCAAGACAACATGTATACGTTGTGGAGTGCTCTGGCACACTGGTGCGATTCAGGACTTGGAGAGGATAGCATAAACACGACTGAGAAACTAAATAGGTGGATCTCCTGAATTCTCTGTAACCACAGAGCTCTAAGCCAGATAACAGGGGTGTAATAGATGTATAATATCATTGTAGTTAAGGATTATTAACTCATTATATAGAGGTTATAATGGGTCTAATAACAACCTGCATAATAACATCCTTTTCAAGTCAGTACTGTCCGTAATCAGTGTCTGTACTTGACTTGACACAGTGTGTCAGAGTGTGTGCTTGGGGTGAGACAGCACTATGTTAACAGGGCTATTTGACTGTTCCACTAAACGAGGGGGAAACTGAGTGTGACTGTATGATAGACAGAGTGTGTGTGTGTGTTCCCACGTGTTCATGTGCGTGTGTTCCCACGTGTTCATGTGCGTGTGTTCCCATGTGTTCCTGTGTGTGTGTGACACCAGTATGAGCGTGACAGGTAGACAGACAGGGAGTCCTCCCCTACGTGTTCTCTACCAGTGAGCACACACGCACACACACACACACGCATGCGCACGCATGCACACATACACACACACGCACACACACACACACACACACACACACACACAGTCTGACAAAACAAAGAAGGAAAAGTATGAGAGAGGAACAAAGTGTAGAAGTGTATACGTGATTGTGCGTATGAGTCTAAGTGTGTGTGTGTAGAGTGCTAACATTTCGTTCCCTGGAACCCTACTAGATCTCCTCTTTCTTGGCCCCTTGGACACGATGTGGCTGAGCGGTTTCTATGGTAACTCCCCTGCCAAACTCACCACCCCTCAGAGAAGGGGGGGGGGGGGGGTATATACTCTCAAAACACCAGAGTTATTCTAAAACATGTAAATATATGTGCCTGTTTGTATATATGTGTGTGTTTGTGTGTGACTCATGCTAACCTTTCTGCACCAGCAGTTCTTTGGGTTCGTACTTGTCCACCAGGCTCTGAACCTGTTCAGGTTTGAGAGGAGGGTAGAGGATCTCGTTGAGACGAGGGTCTCTCTGTCGGACATTTATAAACTCAGTCAGCTGCTCCACTGTCAGGTAGGGTTTGCTTTTAGCTCCACTAAACACAGGAGAGGAGATAAGGAGGAGAGGAGAAAGAGGGAGAGAGAGGAGAGAGGGAGAGGAGAGGAGAGAGAGAGGGAGAGGAGAGGGGAGAGAGAGGGAGAGGAGAGGGGGGAGAGAGGGAGAGGAGAGGGGAGAGAGAGGGGAGAGAGAGGAAGAGGAGAGGGGAGAGAGAGGAAAAGAGAGGTAGAGGAGAGGGGAGAGAGAGGGAGAGGAGAGGGGAGAGAGGGAGGGAGGAGGAGGGAGAGAGAGAGGGAGAGGGGGGAGAGAGAGGGGAGAGAGAGGGAGAGGAGATGGGAGAGAGGGGGGAAGAGAGAGTGAGAGGAGAGGGGAGAGAGAGGGAGAGGGGAGGGGGAGAGAAACAGAGGAACAAGATATGAGAGGAGATAATTGCATTGAAAGAGAATGAAAGAGGGTGAGAGATGAGGAGAGAGGTAGTAGAACAAAGGATCAATGTTGTGTTAAATTATGAGATCTGATTAAAAATCCCTACCAGAACATATCGAATTCACATCTCTCTCCCTTCCACCCTCTCTCTCTCTCTCTCTCTCTCTCTCTCTCTCTCTCTCTCTCTCTCTCTCTCTCTCTCTCTCTCTCTCTCTCTCTCTCTCTCTCTCTCTCTCTCTCTCTCTCTCTCATCTCTCTCTCTCTCTCTCCTCTCTCTCTCTCTCCTCTCTCCTCTCTCTCTCTCTCTCCTCTCTCTCTCTCTCTCTCTCTCTCTCTCTCTCTCTCTCTCTCTCTCTCTCTCTCTCTCTCTCTCTCTCTCTCTCTCTCTCTCTCTCTCTCTCGTGTCCTATCCCTTTTCTCTAATTAAAATGTGGATTTATGAGTTTAATTTGCGTTGGGCTGCTCTGGCGTAGAGCCTTATTCAGTGGGCCTCTGAGGATAGCTAGCTAGAAGAAAAAACGGCATTAAAAAGACAAAAAAAGACACCAAAACACAAACTACAAAGTTCTTCAGCAAGATTGCTCTAAATTGTGGCAATTTCGTTTCAACTCAGTGGGAAAATGTGAGATCTGCAGCTCCCGTTTAACAGGACCTTTCCACGCTGAAGGAAGCACAAGGTATAATTTGGGGACAGCAACCATCCATTCCATAACATTTCTCTCTCCAACATTTTACTTAGAATAGATGTGTGTATTTTGCTGTTTCTACAGTGAGGGAAAAAAGTATTTGATCCCCTGCTGATTTTGTATGTTTGCCCACTGACAAAGACAATGATCAGTCTATAATTTTAATGGTAGGTTTATTTGAACAGTGAGAGACAGAATAACAACAACAAAATTAAGAAAAACGCATGTCAAAAATGTTATAAATTGATTTGCATTTTAATGAGGGAAATAAGTATATGACCCCTCTGCAAAACCCTTGTTGGCAATCACAGAGGTCAGACGTTTCTTGTAGTTGGCCACCAGGTTTGCACACATCTCAGGAGGGATTTTGTTCCACTCCTCTTTGCAGATCTTCTCCAAGTCATTAAGGTTTTGAGGCTGGCGTTTGGCAACTCGAACCTTCATCTCCCTCCACAGATTTTCTATGGGATTATGGTCTGGAGACTGGCTAGGCCACTCCAGGACCTTAATGTGCCTTTTCTTGAGCCACTCCTTTGTTGCCTTGGCCGTGTGTTTTGGGTCATTGTCATGCTGGAATACCCATCCACGACCCCCATGGTGGAGAGTTTGGAATCTGATTGATTGATTGCTTCTGTGGACAGGTGTCTTTTATACAGGTAACAAGCTGAGATTAGGAGTACTCCCTTTAAGAGTGTGCTTCTAATCTCAGCTCGCTACCTGTATAAAAGACACCTGGGAGCCAGAAATCTTTCTGATTGAGAGGGGGGTCAAATACTTATTTCCCTCATTAAAATGCAAATCAATTTATAACATTTTTGACATGCGTTTTTCTGGATTTTTTTGTTTGTTATTCTGTCTCTCACTGTTCAAATAAACCTACCATTAAAATTATAGACTGATCATTTCTTTGTCAGTGGGCAAACGTACAAAATCAGCAGGGGATCAAATACTTTTTTCCCTCACTGTATGTTGGTATTATAAACCTTAATAATGCTCAAGTTTAGCTTAAAGCTGCAATCAGCAGATGAAACAATAACAAAGCACCTTCCACGCCCCTGTTTCGGTAAAAAGCTGAGGGATGGGGCTGAAGAAATGTAACCACTCTCAAATTCATAAGAGAGAGCTATGGATGCAAAGATGACAGTTTCAACCTATTTTTTTCAGGCTATATAGTGTTTGTTTATATTTCCTTTGTTTACAAACATTGGAGTAAAACAAGCCTATATTTTGGGTTCTGATGTGGTACGACAATTGAATTAAGCTCATGAGGCATTTCTAAGTTATAGTCTTCAAGACTCAATGGTACATATTAATTAATTCACAATTCCAAAAATGGATGTAGCAACTGCAGATTGCCCCTTTAAGTACTATGGTTGACTGACACTTACACAGTTGTCTAGCTTGAAAACAAAGGTGTGTGTGTGTGTGTACGTATGTGTGTGTATGGGACATGCGGTAGTTCTGGGTAAATCTGAGGGACAGTTGTCTTACACGTCAGAGAAGATGTTGTCTAGTTCTGGTCGTGGACATATGTTGGTAAGGAACACTGTGTAGATCTCTGGAGTGAAGTCCTCTTGAGGGATAGAGTCACTCTGGAGAGAGAAAGAGACCGAGAGGGGAAAAACACAGAGAGAAAAACAGATGCACAGTCAACTTGGTTCCAACTCCATCGATTAAGGAAGTACATTAACATTGAACTGAAATGGAATTGACCCCATTCCAACCTCGGTGGTCCTCTGTAGCTCAATTGGTAGAGCATGGCGCTTGTAATGCCAGGGTAGTGGGTTCGGTCCCCGGGACCACCCATACGTAAAAATGTATGCACACATGACTGTAAGTCGCTTTGGATAAAAGTGTCTGCTAAATGGCATATTATTATTATATTATAGAGCGACTTAGGACACACCCACACACTCACACACACACAAAATAGAGCATAACAACACTGCTGAGGGAGAAAAATAATGAAAAGGAGGATTTTAAAATGCTGCTCGGAGTCTAAAGACCAGACGGTGTTTATGTGAGAGTATGATTCTGAAGGCCAACCTGTGTGTGTGTGTGTGTGTGTGAGTATGTGTGAGTGTGTGTAGTTGTGAGAGTCTTTCTGCAGGCCAGGCTGTGTGTGTGTGTGTGTGTGTGTGTACTTGTGTGGAGTCGAGATTAGCAGCGCTAACGTTTCGTTTTAGTTAATAGCACATTTCAACTACAACAAATCCCAGCTGACCTTCAATCAGCAATACATCTCTCTCCTTCCCTCTCTCACACAGCAGCTAATGATTTACACCCTGGGTTACTGTGTGTGTGTTTGTGTGTATGCATGTACATGTGTATGCGTGCATTTGTGCATGCATTGGTGTATGTGTGTGGATTGGGGGGGATTTGTGTGTGTTAAGGGACTTTTTTTCTCCTCGGAGCTAATTGCTTGGTATTCCTTGCAGACAGTGTTTGTTTACTGTGACGAACAGCACATTAGTAGACCTACAGAGAATACAGAGGTTTTTCCCCTGTGACTGGAGGAAACAACTCCTGTCATCACAGACACACACACAGAGACACATACACACAGAGACACACACACAGAGACACACACACAGAGACACACACAGACACAGAGACACACAGACACACACACTCCCTGGGGCTCATCTGTATCAATACGACTGAGACAAAAGCTCTTATGATGGGAAGTCATGTAAACAACTATAAAGGATGAATCCACACAAATGATATTCCCTGAAAAGCAATTATGATCAGATCTGCTGGAACGTTACAGTGTGGATGAACAAGGGAGCGAGAGAGAGAGAGAGAGAGAGAGAGAGAGAGAGAGAGAGAGAGAGAGAGAGAGAGAGAGAGAGAGAGAGAGAGAGAGAGAGAGAGAGAGAGAGAGAGAAACAGGGACAGATACTGTAGGTTGAGTAAGTGAGTGATAGAGCTACATAATAAGCTAGTCTTACCCGTCCAGAAGGGAGGTTGCAGTTCTCCAGAGCTGTCTCCACTCGTTTCCTGTCTGCTGAGAACATCCTAAAGATACTGATGAGACAGCCCAGAACCGTTACATCGTCATCACACACACTGTACAGCATCTCACACACCACAGACCCATTCATACAGCATCACACATCATACCCACATTATTACAACATAAACACTGAAGAACCTTACATATAGCCTCACACACTTTGGAGAAGCATTAATACATTGTCACGCTCGTCGGGAACAGAGGAGGACCAAGGCGCAGCGTGGAATGCGAACATTTTATTTAATTAGAATGAACACACGAACAAAACAACAAAACGAAAACGTGACGTCCCTGGTTACATTCACGAACCCACACGGAACAAGAAACCACAATGAATGAATGCCTAACGGCTACCTAAGTATGACTCCCAATCAGAGACAACGAGCTACAGCCGTCTCTGATTGGGAGCCACCCTGGCCAACATAGATATACACCAACTAGAACCAACACACATGAAAACTCACAACCTGGCTCAACATACTAGAGTCCCCAGAGCCAGGGCGTGACAGTACCCCCCCCTAAAGGCGCGGACTCCGACCGCGCCAACCAAATACCACAGGGGAGGGACCGGGTGGGCACTCCGCCTTGGCGGCGGATCCGGCTCCGGGCATTATCCCCACTCGCTCTCTAACCCCCCAAAGTACCCCTGGTCCGGTCTGGCCCTGCTGACCGGAGCTGGACTGCCCACTGGTGGAGCGGATTGCTCTAGCTCCGGCGTGAAGCAGCTGACCCGTGCTGAACCAGGCACCAGTGGAACAGGCACGGGCTGTGCCGGACTGACGACGCACACCACTGGCTTGGTGTGGGGAGCAGGAACGGCCCGAGCCGGGCTGACGAAACGCACCCCTGACTTGGTGCGGGGAGCAGGAGCGGGCCGAACCGGGCTGACGAAACGCACCACTGACTTGGTGCGGGGAGCAGGAACGGGCCGAGCCGGACTGACGAAGCGCACCACTGACTTGGTGCGGGGAGCAGGAACGGGCCGAGCCGGGCTGACGAAGCGCACCACTGACTTGGTGCGGGGAGCAGGAACGGGCCGAGCCGGGCTGACGAAGCGCACCACTGACTTGGTGCGGGGAGCAGGAACGGGCCGAGCCGGGCTGACGAAGCGCACCACTGACTTGGTGCGGGGAGCAGGAACGGGCCGAGCCGGGCTGACGAAGCGCACCATTGGCCTGGTGCGGGGAGCAGGAACAGGCCGGACCGTACTGGGGACACACACCACTGGTCCTACGCGGGGATCTGGAATGGGCCGGACCGGACTGGTAACACACCCCAGTACCTCTCGCCGTGCCTCTACACCTTCCATCCCCTCTTCGACCAGTGGCCCCCGTAACCTGGCGGCCTCCTCTGCCAACCCGCTGGGCCGCTCTGCCGCGGTCTCCTGCTGGCCCGTCGTCCACGGCGTTAGCTCCCCCCTAAACATTTTCTGGGCGTCTCTCCTACCCGTGGACCAGGTCTCCATGTCCCTCGCCAGCCTTTCGCCCTTCTGCCTCCATGTCAAGCCCTTCTCTTCCTCACCCGGCTTGACCCAGTCGAGGAGGCGAAGGAGATCTGCTAGAGATCTCCCTGGCGATGGCTCCTGGACACGCTGCTTGGTCCAGTCTTGGTGGTTTCTTCTGTCACGCTCGTCGGGAACAGAGGAGGACCAAGGCGCAGCGTGGAATGCGAACATTTTATTTAATTAGAATGAACACACGAACAAAACAACAAAACGAAAACGTGACGTCCCTGGTTACATACACGAACCCACACGGAACAAGAAACCACAATGAATGAATGCCTAACGGCTACCTAAGTATGACTCCCAATCAGAGACAACGAGCTACAGCCGTCTCTGATTGGGAGCCACCCTGGCCAACATAGATATACACCAACTAGAACCAACACACATGAAAACTCACACCCTGGCTCAACATACTAGAGTCCCCAGAGCCAGGGCGTGACATACATCATACACATAGAGAAGCTTTCATACCACTTTATAGATACCCTTTCATTAAGCCTCACACAAATCACATAACCATCCATGCAGTGCCTTCAGAAAGTATTCACACCCCTTGACTTTTTCAACATTTTGTTGTGTTACAGCCTGAATTTAAAATTGATTAAATTGCAATTTCATTTGTCACTGGCCTACACACAATACTCCATAATGTCAATGTGTAATTATGTTTTTCAAAATTTTAAAAGATTTATAAAAAATCTAACGAGTCAATAAGTATTCAACCCCTTTGTTACGGCAAGTCTAAATAAGTTCAGGAGTAACACTTGCTTAACAATAAGTTAGTTGCATGGACTCACTCTTTGTGCAATAATAGTGTTTAACATGATTTTTGAATGACGACCTCATCTCTGTACCCCACACATACAATTATCTGTAAGGTCCCTCAGTCGAGCAGTGAATTTCAACCACAGATTCAACCACAAAGACCAAGGAGGTTTTCCAATTCCTCGCAAAGAAGGGCACCTATTGATGGATGGGTAAAAATTTAAAATAAAAAAGCAGACATTGAATATCCCTTTGAGCATGGTGAAGTTATTAATTACACTTTGGATGGTCTATCAATACACCCAGTCACTAAAAAGATACAGGCATAATTCCTAACTCAGTTGCCAGAGAGGAAGGAACTGCTCAGGGATTTCACCATGAGGCCAATTGTGACTTTAAAACAGTTACAGAGTTGAATGGTTGTGATCTGAGAAAACTGAGGATGGATCAACAATATTGTAGTTACTCCACAATACTAACCTAAATGACAGACTGAAAAGAAGGAAGCCTGTACAGAATAAAAATATTCCAAAACATGCATCCTGTTTGCAATAAGGCACTAAAGTAATACTGCAAAACATGTGGCAAAGAAATTAACTTTATGTCCTGAATACAAAGCGTTATGTTTGGGGCAAATCCAACACAACACATCACTGAGTACCACTCTTCATATTTTCAAGCATGGTGGTGGCTGCATCATGTTATGGGTATGCTTGTCATCGGCAAGGACTAGGGAGTTTTTTAGGATAAAAATAAATGGAATAGAGCTAAGCACACGCGAAATCCTAAAGGAAAACCTGGTTCAGTCTGCTTTCCAACAGACACTGGGAGACAAATTCACCTTTCAGCAATAACCTAAAACACAAGGACAAATATACACTGGAGTTGCTTAACAAGACGACATGGAATGTTCCTGAGTGGCCTAGTTACAGTTTTGACTTAAATCGGCTTGAAATCTATGGCAAGACTTGAAAATGGCTGTCTAGCAATGATCAACCACCAACTAGTCAGAGCTTGAAGAATAAAAAAATTATAATGTGCAAATATTGTACAATCCAGGTGTGCAAAGCTCTTAGAGACTTACCCAGAAAGACTCACAACTGTAATCGCTGCCAAAGGTGATTCTAACATGTTTTGACTAAGGGGGTCTGAATACTTTCCGAAGGCACTGTAAATGAGATATTTCTGTATTTCATTTTCAATAAATTAGCAAAAAAACGTTTTCACTTTGTCATTATGTGGTATTGTGTGTAGATGGGTGGGAAAAACAATTATTTAATCCATTTTGAATTGAGGCTGTAACACAATAAAATGTGGAATAAGTCAAGGGGTATCAATTCTTAACTTATTTCCTGGGAGGGAACTACATGTGTGGTGACAAATGGTACATACAAGAAACATACTAACATTGAACAGAAAAACATGTAGGCTACAATATAAAGGATAAGAAGTATTCTATGTAATCACAGGGTAAATAGACATATATACAAATAAAAATAGAAACTACAAGTGTTAATGAGTTTGATGGCTGTTGTCTAGAAGCTGCTCTCTTAGATTTGAATGGGAGAGCTCTATGCCTGCACCAGGAGGGTAGGGGGTTATTCTGGTCAATGAGTGTGTATGTTATGTCAAAGGCTATTTGTTCCCCTTTCTTCCTCACTCGACTTTTGTAAATGTCACTGAGGGGTTCCTGGCTTTCTCCGATGACCTTCCCACTGATTATTTTTACCCTGTTCAATGGGTTCTGACTTGTGTTCCCTAGAGCACCAAACCACCCCACAATATTAAAGGCAAAAATTGATTGTATAAAGCATTTATAAAATGCTTGGCGGATTGATTATTGTACATTGAACTCAATATCTGTAGAAAGAACATGCGTTGTTGACATTTTGAGTGAATGTGTTCCGTTTTTATTTTGAATGAGAGCTTGTTGTCAATAATGCTTCCTAGGTATTTGTAGTCCTCCACTCGCACAATAATCTGTCTGTTAATCTCCAGCACTGGGATGGTAGGTTGGTATCTTCTGAAGTCAATGACCAGGTCTTTGGTTTTGATTGCATTGAACCCAGGTAGTTCTGTCGACACCACAGTGAAAACCTGTCAATTTCAGCCTAGAGGCGCCCCTCTGAGTTGCCTGCTGTGTCCATAATTACTGTGTCATCCGAGTACTTAATGAACATCATCTCTGTACAGGGTGAATAACACAGGCGAGATGACCAAGCCTTGTGGTGATCCTGTAGATATGGTTCTGCAGAAGCTGCTGTTGAATCTTACCAGCTGTATATTTGTCAGGAAGCAGAGGACCCAGAGAATCAGATGTGGAATGACATTCATGTTCTGGAGTTTATGACCCATTAAGTGAGGCTGGATTGTATTAAAGGCACTAGAGACATCCACAAATACCATGCGGATGTATATCTTGGGCTTCTCCAGGTGGGTGTAGGCACAGTGCAGTGGGACAGGAGGGCATCATCAACACCCCTGTGACGCTTGTAAGCAAACTGGAGTGGCTCAGTGTAAGAGCATACCTCCTTTTGTAGCTGGGGGAGAATCAGCCTTTCAAAGCTCTTCATCAGTAAAGATGTTAAAGCTAAAGGTATTTAGTCATTTTTGTAGGAGGGGTTGCTCTTTTTAGGAACTGGGCATATGATGGATGATTTCCATATTGCTGGGTTGGAGTGTTCTGCCAGAGAGCAGTTAAAAAGGTCACAGAAAACACCTGCCAGTTGCTTATGGGAAACCTTTAGTAGGCGACCACTAATGTTGTCTGGCCCAGGTGCTTTGCTTTGATTGGTCCTTTTAAATACAGCTTCCACATCTTTTGGTTGCAGCTCAATATTTGTTACAGTGTGTGACATGTTAGATAGGTCAGAGATCAGCTCCTCTCTTTCAATTGCAAAGTCATGTTGGTAAATTCTCCCCAAAAAACTGTTGAGATTCTCTGCAAAGTCAACACACATTTTTCATTTGGAGCAAGGTGTTGTTAAGCCCTGCCAGTGTTTTCACACCCCTCCAAGCATCTCTGGGTTTACCCTCCTGAAAAAGCCTTTCCATCTTCTCCTTGTACATTATCTTGCCCTGTTTCATATACTTATTTCATTTTAATTGAATTAGTTTACCCTCAACCTTGTTGCCAGCGGTAAATGCTATTTTCAGCGGAAAATACTGTTTTCAGGTCCTTTGTGATCCAGGTTTTGTTGTTCGAAAATACACTGAGTGTACAAAACATAATTTTTCCATGACATAGACTGACCAGGTGAATCCATCTGAAAGCTACGATCGTTTATTGATGTCACCTGTTAAATCCACTTCAATCAGTGTAGATGAAGGGGAGGAGACAGGTTAAAGAAGGACTTTTAAACCTTGAGACAATTGAGTCATGGATTGAGTATGTGTGCCATTCAGAGGGTGAATGGGCAAGACAAATTATTTAAGTGGCTTTGAACGAGGTATGGTAGTAGGTGCCAGGCGCCTTGTAGAGTCCATGCCCCAACGAATTGAGGCTGTTCTGAGGGCAAAAGGGGGTGCAGCTCAATATTGAAGGTGTTCCTAACGTTTTGTACACTCAGTGTATCTTTAGAGTTTTGGAAGGAACAATCATCTCCTCACAGAATTGAATATAGTCAGTGTTAGCTTCAGTGGCCTCCTCAAGAATCGCTCCCTCTGTGAACACACTGCAGTCTGTACAGTCAATGCAGCCCTGTAAGGTCTCACCGGCATCATTGTCCCATTTTGTAGTTTGGTGCGATAGGCTGGGATTCGATGTATTGTATTATGATCTGCGATACTAAGGGGTGTTTATACGATTCTATTTGATATTTGATCAACAATACAAAACATACACATAGAAACGATGACATCATATAAACATCAACTACATCACACCTGCCCAGCCCACGCACTTTACATTTTTAGATAGTAAAGCATTTGACTTTTCCATTGCGTGAAAGACGGAGGATTGGTTGATTTCCAGCTTTTAAGTATACGTTTTTTTAAGATGATTGATGAGAAAAGTATTGTCCAACCCATCGGGTATCTCACTGCACCTTCATATGCCATGTCTTGAAATATGTAGATAGACGAATTAAAAGTAAATTTACATTGTAATACTTCTGACAGCCATCTTTCCAAATCTGCCCATAACTTTTGGACTTTATAACATTCCCAGAAGGCAGGAATTATTGAGTCATTAGTAGTTTTACACTTCAGACATGACTCTGCCATTGTGCTGTAGAATTTGTGCATTAATTTACACTAGATTAAGTGTAAATTGTCGTTAACTGTAATCTCCTTAGTTATGTTCCAACATTCCCTCCATCTTGTGCCGATATCAATATTTTTTAAAATCTTTGTTCGAATAGTCTATATTTATTTCTAAGAGATTGTCAGTTGGATAAACTCTCCGCAAGGTTTTGTATAGCTTACCTATCATATGAATATCCTTTTCTGACTGAAATAGGATTCCCTCATGATTGCTGTGATGTCCAAAAGATTTCAAATCGAAATTCTGTGATATAAAACTTTTAAGTTGCACGTATTCGCATTTTTTACATTGCCATATCAAAGACCAATAGTGCTATTTCCTCTGGTAGCGCATGCAATGTACTGATGATATACTGGGAGTGACTTATTCAGTCTACAGCTGTTGAAGTCTCAGAGGATTAGAACAGGGGAATCTGGAGAGGCAGACTCGATTAGGTGAACACACTCTGTTATCACATCTGCTGTGCGATTGATGTTGCCAGAGGGTGGGACATAGATAATTACTACAGTCAGCTGGCCAAACTCGCAGGGGAGATATTTCGATCTGAATGAGACGCATATTAACTCTAGGTCAGGTGTACAACAGGATTCTCCTAGTTTAGCAGTTTCACTCCAAGCCTTGTTAATGTACTCACATAACCCACCCCCGTGGCTCTTCCCACTGCTTTTGCTGTCCCGATCCAGTCTGATTGGTGTTCCAAAGCCATCTAAACTTAGTTCTGAATGTTCCTATAACGTTCCTGTAACTTAGTTCCTAAACAGCACACACACCAGAGAACCATCCATATAACATCACACACACCACAGAACCATCCATATAACATCACACACACACCACAGAACCATCCATACACACCACAGAACCATCCATACACACCACATAACCATCCATAAAACATCATACAACCACAGAACCATCCATATAACATCATATACACCACAGAACCATCCATATAACATCATATACACCACAGAACCATCCATATAACATCACACACACCACAGAACCATCCATATAACATCATATACACCACAGAACCATCCATATAACATCATCCAACCACAGAACCATCCATATAACATCATACACCACAGAACCATCCATAAAACATCATACAACCACAGAACCATCCATATAACATCATATACACCACAGAACCATCCATATCACATCATACAACCACAGAACCATCCATATCACATCATACAACCACAGAACCATCCATACACACCACACAACCATCCATTAACATCACACACCACAGAACCATCCATACACACCACACAACCATCCATATAACATCATACGCCACAGAACCATCCATATAACATCATACACCACATAACCATCCATCCACACCACAGAACCATCCATTAACATCACACACCACAGAACCATCCATATAACATCATACACCACAGAACCATCCATACCCCAGGAGACAAAGACATCCATTCACTATTTATTATACAGGGAGAGATTTGTCTTATAATCCTGTTATACTTTCTTCTAACAGTATGTAGAGTAAATATTACATGTTAATGTTTAACTTTCCTCCTCTTTAATCTCTGTGTGGAGAGTGGTGATCCATCCATAAGCACATAAAGCTTTATTAGGACAGTCAAGCTGACATATGCTGCACTGTGCACAACCAGGAAGCTAATAACCTAACGTGTTAGCTGAAAGATGTCTCTCTGCTCCTCTCTCTCTCTACAGTACCTCTCTCTACTTCTCTCCTCTGTCTCTCTGTTGACACTCAGTGTTTGCCATTATAGTTCTGAGTGAGGTTATGACGGGGGCTTAACACTGCTTTTCTAAAAGTAGAACTCCTCTGTTAGAGAATAGTCTGGTTCATCATCACTCATGTACTTCAGAGTTAGAATCGTGCACGCACACGCACACACACACACACACACACAATGATCTTGACTGATAGAGGGTATTTGAGGTACAGGGGGAGGGGAGTGGGGGATGAGTGTGGAGGGCTCTCCTGATTAATGGCTGTCTGTCTGGGGTGTCTGGGGTGATCGTCTGCGGTGATGGTGCTCAGAGTTCCCTGCTGACTACCGTCTCCACTCAGACTGAGCAGACAGACAGACAGACAGACAGAGAGCTACTCTCCAGAGGAGGAGTCCAGATGGAGGGAGAGATAGAAGAGGGAGAGGAGAAAGGGATGGAGAGAGAGATGGAGGGAGAGGAAAGATAGATGGACACAAGGGGATGAGAGATGGAGGGATCTCCACTAAGACACCGCTGGGACAGACAGACAGACAGAGGAGGAGAGGAGAGAAGGTTAACGAAGATGATGGATAAAAAGGACTAGGGAGAAAGAGGAGAGATATATAGAGGGGAGGAGAGAGGCAGAACGAGGAGAGGGATAAAGGGAGCAATATATAAAGGGAGAGAGGGTTAGAGGAGAAATTAGACAGAGAGATGGAGAGAAGGTTGACCTTTCTCCTCCTCATAACCAGAGGTTGAGAGAGAGAGAGAGAGCGAGAGAGAGACTTACTTCTTGACAGGGATGCATCCCTCTGAGTTGAGCTGTAGCTTCAGTCGTGTGTATCTGCAGGATAAAGGACATGGCAGAGTTAGACTATCTGTAGGTGTGCGTGCCAGACTGCACAATGTGAGCATGTCTACATCTGTGTGTGCATACTGGTGAGTGATTATGCACAAAATGTAACCCATAGCACGTGTTGGGTGATGCTCTAACTGTGAGGAATTACATAAACAGTACGTCAGAGAGAGAGAAAGTGTGTGAGTTTGTGTATAGAACACAGTGAGTGACTGCATATGTCCATGTTTTTACATTTCACCGTGCTGCTGCACCCCACTAATCAGAGGAAGTGATGTTGCGTTGGCAATGTAGCCAGTCACTGATCTCTGGGTGCTATACATAGCCTGGACACACACAGACACAGACACACACACACACACACGCACACACACACACTACACTAGGCAGGGTGTAACAGGAGTAGGCATTTTAGCCTGGACACTAAGTGGCTCTTGTTAATAATGAATGGTCATTACAGTGTCCACCTCTCGGTGGCTCCAGGGCCAGATGACAGCTAGGACCAAAGTCAGGCCACTAATGGTTAACGGAGCTTAACAACCACCTAACAACCAACCCTTTATCTTTTATACCTGGCCTTTCATTCCTGCTTCACTTTTAGAGACAGGAAAATGACAAGCCCACCTGAATTGGCAAGGCTGTAGCTCTAACTCGAAACCTCTTTTAAATGAATGACGGTCTTGATGAATCAGGTGTGTTGGTACTTGGCAGGAACTAAAGCCTGCACATCTTGTGGGTCCCTAGGACGAGGACTGAAGAATGCTGTTTTCATCCAGCCTGAGATTTAAATTTTACAGATAAGGCAAAGCTAATTTCACTGCAGAGTACTGTTATGCGTTTTCCGGTAACAGCTAGATCATTCTGCAGATGTTGCCGAGAGGGGCTTATGTCAGAGTTTACAAGAAACGGTTCCTGCTGAGGAGAGGAGCTCGGTCCAACAAAAAGAACGAATGTTGCATCAGAAATTCATTAGACATTCATTTGTCTCTATTCAAATTGTGTTACAGAAAGTGGACTGGCTGGGTATATTTAGTGTGTGTGTGTGTGTGTGTGTGTGTGTGTGAGTGCGTGCACACACATAAGGGGACTAATTTTATTTTGGTCAAAGTAAATGATGCTGTTCTGGGTCTTACTGAGAGGCTGGAGCTTTCTAACAGTTTAGCTCTATGGACAAACATTCACCAACTGTTCAGAATGGCACCACACGACACGACAGAACAGAACACAGCAGAGAAAACATTCAACATATAGATTTACATCTGGACTGAGCTAAAATAAACCGTTTACATAGTTTAGATAGTGTGTGTGTGTCTAGGCATCAGTGCGTGATGTGTGAATCCATAGTTTACAGAGTTTAGGACATAATAACATACAGTATCTTAGTTCTTAGAGAGAGAGAGAGAGAGAGAGAGAGAGAGAGAGAGAGAGAGAGAGAGAGAGAGAGAGAGAGAGAGAGAGAGAGAGAGAGAGAGAGAGAGAGAGAGAGAGAGAGAGAGAGAGAGAGAGAGAGAGAGAGAGAGAGAGAGAGAGAGAGAGAGAGAGAGAGAGAGAGAGAGAGAGAGAGAGAGAGAGAGAGAGAGAGAGATTGGCTTACTAGTGCTCTTCTATGCCGTCCCTAGGAGGGGTGTGTCATGTCGGGCCAGGCTTTTTTGCGCTATACTCGACTTGAGTGGGTTGAATCACTGATTTGATCCTCTTGTCCGGTCTTGCGCCCTCCTCAGGCTTTTGCGGTGGAGGAGTTCTTGGTGGGCTATACTCAGCCTTGTCTCAGGGTAGTAAGTTGGTGGTTTGTTGATATCCCTCTAGTGGTGTGGGGGCTGTGCTTTGGCAAAGTGGGTGGGGTTATTTCCTGCCTGGTTGGCACTGTCTGGAGGTATCGTTGGACGGGGCCACAGTGTCGTCCCCCCATCTCAGCCTTCAATATCTATGCTGCAATAGTCTATGTGCCGGGGGGCTATGGTCAGTCTGTTTTATCTGGTGTAATTCTCCTCTCTGGTGTCCTGTGTGAATTTAAGTTTTCTCCCTCTAATTCTCTCTCTCCCTCCCCTCCCAGAGGACCTGAGCCCTAGGACTACCTGGCCTGATGACTCCTGGCTGTCCCCAGTCCACCTGGTCGTCCTGCTGCTCCAGTTTCAACTGTTCTGCCTGCGGCTATGGAACTCTGACCTGTCCACTGGATGTGCTACCTTGTCCCGGACCTGCTGTTTTCAACTCTCCCTCTCTCTCTCCCGCACCTGCTGTCTCGACCTCTGAATGCTCGGCCAACTGACATTTACTCCTGAGGTGCTGACCTGTTGAACACTCTACAACCACTGTGATTATTATTTGACCCTGCTGTTCATCTATGAACGTTTGAACATCTTGAAGAACAATCTGGCCTTAATGGCCATGTAATCTTATAATCTCCACCCGGCACAGCCAGAAGTGGACTGGCCACCCCTCAGAGCCTGGTTCCTCTCTAGGTTTCTTCCTAGGTTCCTGCCTTTCTAGGGAGTTTTTCCTAGCCACCATGCTTCTACATCTGCATTGCGTGCTGTTTGGGGTTTTAGGCTGGGTTTCTGTATAAGCACTTTGTGACATCTGCTGATGTAAAAATGTCTTTATAAATACATTTGATTGAAAGAGAGAGAGAGAGAGAGAGAGAGAGAGAGAGAGAGAGAGAGAGAGAGAGAGAGAGAGAGAGAGAGAGAGAGAGAGAGAGAGAGAGAGAGAGATGATAACGTGTTGCTAACAGGAACGAGGGATGAACTGAGTGAGTCACAACACAGTCAATGGTCTATATGTGTGAGAATGTGCAAATATCTGTATGTGTGTGCATTTACTCCGTCTCTCTCTCTCTCTCTTTCTCTCTCTGACCCCCCCCCTCTCTCTCTCTCTGTGAGTAGTGTGAAGCGGTGTGAAGCGTGGCAGTTTTGACCGTCCGGCCCTGCCCACAGGGACTCTGATGGGTGTGAACAGCACTGCTGCCTCCCAGTGTGTGTGTGATGTGTCCAGGGACTTACGCTTTCTCAAGGCATGCTTCTCTGGACATGTTCTGGGCCAGTAGGTTAGACGCCAAGCCAAACAACTCTTCAGCCCACTCCTGTACCGGAAGAACACACACACACATACACATTCCGTCAGAAGGAAGAAACATAGTCACGAGGATCGATTGGAAGTGCAAACTAGCCACCCACACACCAGACCTTATAATTATACACTGGAGGAATGACGGGTTTATTGTAAGTCTAACAAGCTTAAATAAATCACACTTCATGGACTGAAATAGCTTAGTTATTAATTAATTAGTTATAAGCACTTTGGCTAACCTCCTAAGAGACGTAAATTATGTTGACCCTATCTGGTCAAATTAATATAAACTAAATCAAATAAACCCTTATTAAAGCCCTATTTATGATTAATAAAGTCCTTATTCATGTTTAATAAAGTCCTTATTCATGTTTAATAAAGCCCTATTCATGTTTAATAAGGCCCTATTCATGGTTAATAAAGGCATTATTCATGTGTACCAAAGCCCTTATTCATGTGTACTAAAGCCCTATTCCTCTGTAATAAGTGGATTATTCATGTATATTTACCTTGGCGATCTCCTCCTGGAAGGCCATGAAGTTGAGGTACGTGATGTTGACCATGTCTGGTCCGCTCACCACCGTCAGCATCCTGTTCTCCATCTTCCCCACCAGGGTGCTCACGTCCAGCAGCTCCCGTAGCTTCACGTCCTACAGACACAGATCATACAACAGAGAGGTAACGTGTCAATAACACAATAACTCTAGCCTTAACCCTTCTTCACCGGCAACCCAACATGATCAGCTCACACAGCTTCGCATACTACACACTCAGAGGAAACACCTTTAAACCTTCATGAAAGCATGGAGGACAGGAGTTCTAACAGCTTCCCAGAAATACCCCCCCACTGTCTCTGACAGTGTGACTTTAGCCTAGCGGTAGGAGCGTTGGGCCTGTAACTGAAAGGTCGCTGGTTTGAATACCTGAGCCGACAAGATGAAAAATCTGTTGATGTGTCCTTGAGCAAGGCACTTAACCCTAATTTGCTCCACGGGTGCCGTCCGACTATGGCTGACCCCGTAAAACACCACATTTCACTGCACCTATGTGAAAACTAAACATTTTTGTCTGGAAGCCCAAACCCAGGAAGTAGCAGGAAGAGATGACTCCCACCGTCTGATACCGTGGCAATGACAACAACAGCCCAATTACTAAACAGATCACAATTTGACTTCCTGAGAATGTGGAGACTGTGGTATTCCAGGTTACACATCAGACTGCTTTGGTCTGATATCAAATGAGCAGTTCTGAAATGAAACGATCTTCAAGTCCTACAGTTGGTCCTCTCACTAAGATGGACTAGCCACAGTGTGTGTGTGTGTGTGTGTGTGTGTGTGTGCGCGTGTGTGTGTGTGGTTGCATCGTATGGTATCCCAGTATATCACAGCTGGGGGTTGCTCTACATAATAACGGAGGTGTGTTACTAGTCTCCCCACAGGCTACAATGTAAAGTGCTTTCAGTTATCGTCATTACACTGGAACAGGAAACACCTGTATTTCCCTGGAGTAGGGACTGTGTGGCAGGTTTGGGGCAGACATGCTCAGTGAGTCACTGAGGGCGGCCGGCTGACTGGCGTAACTGATCAATGAGAGATATGACTTCAGGAGCGGACCCAATGAAGAGTGACAACGCATCATCATCAGCCCAATGGGACCTGGACGTTCAGCATATTCTCTTAACATCAGCTAAGATGTCACACACACACGCATTGACTCACATATATGCACACACACACACACACACACACACTAAGCTGTCACCAAGCATGACATTACCTGAGGCACACTTCATGAATAATCATCATTAATATCTAAGTAATGAATGCACAGTATGTCGTTATGATTGGCTGCAGGTGGTAAATGAATCTCATATATGATGTTGTCTGTGGATTCACCAGGGCATTGCAATGCAATGTGTCTGTACAGCACCAGAGGTGGTTGGGTAAACTAGGCTTGCGTGATGAGTATGTAACTTATATAACTATAACTATGCTTGCCTGAGACCTTAAAACCTGTATTACCTAATAACAGTTATTCCTAGGCTTTAGCTCAGTTGGATAACACGGTCTTGGGGCATGCAAAAGACTGGGTTCAATACCCAGTCGGTCACACTGGTTATTGACGGCATAATAGTGATGACATGAACTGAGATACCTCCACATTCAATGGAGATGCTTGTCTGCTGCAGTGTAAATACACATTATAAACCATATAGTATATCCCTATGGAAACATACACACACAACCACTCATCTTAAATGCAAACCTTGTTAAAGCACAGAGCAACTGGGCACTGCCTCCGAGGCACCAGAAACGAATAACAATTATATTTTCTCTCCCATTTGTCTGACATCAGGGCAGAATACAAAGTGGTTCAGCTAGCTTAATTAACACAACAAAAAGAGTCCGTAAAAGATTTTGCCGCGGAAGCAAATTAGTTCCCCACTAATTTACCCAATCAAACAAAGATCATTCTGTGCTGTGTCACACTGATAAATGTCCCCTACATGTCCCCAACGCCCTCCAATCAAATCCCCCGGCTAGGAGGCGCCCATTATTACTATACTGAACTTTTCAGAAGCAATATTTTTCTTCTGTTTGAGATTCTTACTCTTCTGGCAACCAAGTATGTCTTGGTTCAAAACACACACACAAACACACACGCACACACTCTCTCTGACGAACAATGTCTGACAAACATCCAAAGCCTCAACGTTTTTAGTCAAATGCAAAGACAGGTTTCATTTCTTAAGAGACCTTGGTTCTGGGAAAGGGTGTCTAGTACAAGTTTAATTCCCTACTGATTACTGTAGTGTAGAGAAGTCTGGGAGATGGATGGTTGTAGAAACATCTCACGCTGTCAGTCTCTCAGACATGCTAAGAGCAAAATTCTTCCATACTACATGAAGCATATATCAAAGTTAGATGCTGTTGCATAGAATATGTTGTTTTAACTAGATCAAGCCATTATTACTAGAACTGTCTGGAATCATCTTGAGGCCATGGCAGACATCTTTCCATCCTTAGGGTGACAGGTAGCCATACTACTATGAATGACCCTGTAAAACAACACATTTCTGTGTCTACATCTACGATACTGATAGATGGAGATACAGTATGCAAGTGCTCTGCATATTGAAAAGAAATACACGACAGCACTACCTGCACATGACTACGCACAGACAGACAGAAAATGATGCTAAATAGCATGGAGTGGAGACCTGCACGATCGATAGGCTGAAAAGTGCTGATTTAAATAGCCAACCGATCTCGCCGCACTTAGATGCTCAAAATGGTGGCCACGTCATCATCAGCGGATGAAAAATCACTTTAAATTTGCTAAAACATACAACGGCAAAGTGTCCCTCGGTAGTGATGGGACGCTGGAGATGGTAGCTGAGAAGGGTTTGATGCCGAGACGCATCAGGAGGCGTCAGAGAATCAAATGCATATTTCATTGATAGGTTGTTGTTGTTTGAACAGCGGAGCCTTTTGATATTGTTTTGGATGCCACTTGTAGATGTTACAGGATCAGACAATCTCATCTCCATACCTATAGAGCTGACTGTGTATTGGTCAGAGAGAGAGAGAGAGAGAGAGAGAGAGAGAGAGAGAGAGAGAGATAGAGAGAGAGAGAGAGAGAAAAAAAGACAGAGAGACAGAGAGAAAGAGATAGACAGAGATACAAGAAGAGAGAGGCAGGCAAATGCTGTTTAGACACATAAAGCCTGTAGTAGACTGTAGTAAAGGAGAGAAGAAGAGAGGAGAGAGAGAAAGGAGAGGAGAGAGGGAGGAGAGTTGAGGAGAACAGACCTGAGATTTAATTAGTGCTGGTGCATTGTGGGAGCAGTTGGAGGCATGCCTGAGGGTCCTGTTACTGAGGCAATGGGAGATTTAGAGCCAAGCGGGGGGCAATGTGTGTGTATTACCCCTTCAAGACAATTTCTGTGTGTGTGTGTTTGTGTGTTTGAGAGGAAAAGAGAGATATATACTGTATATATACAAAGAAAGAGAGAATTGTGTGTGTGCAGAGGTGTGTGGGATGATGGTGTGACTGTGAAAGAAGGCGTGTGTGCAATGCATCACTTTGGTGTGTGTGTGTGTGTGTGTGTGGCTTGCTGACAGCTGTAGCGTGGGAACACAGTGCTCAGTCATTTATCACTTCAGTACAGGGGAGGTGGTCCTCTTAGCAGGGGGATGCAGCCTAGAGGGACGGCCTTCCCTGCTCCCTGGGCTGTCACAAACCTTTACCTGTCACCTCGCACAAATACACACACACACACAGCTTAGAAACAGAGAGGGAGAGAGAGAGAGAGAGAGAGAGAGAGAGAGAGAGAGAGAGAGAGAGAGAGAGAGAGAGAGAGGAGGAGAGAGGGAGAGAGAGAGAGAGAGAGAGAGAGAGAGAGAGAGAGAGAGAGGGAGAGAGAGGGGAGAGAGAGAGAGAGAGAGAGAGAGAGAGAGAGAGAGAGAGAGAGAGAGAGAGAGAGAGAGAGAGAGGAGAGAGAGAGAGAGAGAGAGAGTGTCCATCTGCGGGCTGTCTTCTAACCTCGTACTTCTCCTCACTCCTTTTCTGATGAATAGTTAATCCAGTGCATCTATCTGTTTCTCTATGTTTCTCTAATCCTCATCTGATGATTCATGTAGGTTTAATTTCCCTCATTATCCATTTATACACCGCAGGCCGCCGCTGTTCAAGTTAAGTGGCTACACCGACTACATCTGTTCTGCAGTAAATTATTCACCTCCAGACCTCACATCATTCCTCTACACAGCTGACCTCTTCTCTTCATACTGAAGAGGTTGTGGGTTCGTTTCCCACGGGGGGCCAGTATGAAAATGTATGCATTCACTAACTGTAAGTCGCTCTGGATAAGAGCGTCTGATAAATGACTAAAATGTAAATGTAAAATATTAACTCTTTCAAGTTAGTTCATTATAAGTGCGACTTTGGCTTCACATTAGGATTCACCACAGCGGGGAGGTTTCTGAGGATTCTAGGTAAGAGTTCTGGGTTTGAAGAAGAAACTCCAGCACACTGGAATTCTCATAATACGTGGATCTCAAACTAAACGTTTGGGTCAATACTTGTCAAAAAATGTCAAGGTTAACCTGAAGATTTCAGGCCTGGATGCCCCTGAGGAACATCTATTGACCCAAATGTTGGTTTGAAGAAAGTCAAATGTGCTGGAGTTTCTTTTTATCTTTCCTCCTCTTTGCACCCGGGGGGAACTAGCCTGGTCCCAGATCTGTTTGTGTGCTTTTGCCAACTCTGTTGCTGTCCTTGTCAAGCTGAGTGACAAGGAGTCGGCATGATAGCACAAACAGACTGGCACAAAGCTAACCTGGAACAACAAACAACCGTCTTATAAGGAGTTGTATAACTGTCCTGTCCTAGCAGCAGTCCTGCCGGTGGCTAGCCTTGTTCACTACATGGTGGGGTGGGACAGAAAACGCCTGGGGTAGTTGGAGAAAGGAATTATGGGTAAATCATTGTGTCGCCCCAAGACTTACTTGGCCCCATATTCAGAATGTGTGTGCATGTGTATGTGTTTGAGCATGTTACCAATTTGTTTGTGTATGTTATTTTGCATTTGTGACTACGTGTGTATGTAATTGTGTATACGTGTTTGAATAAATGTCTGTGTGTGTGTGAGAGAGTGTAAATCCTTGAACATAAGTCAGCGTATGTACAGTATGTACAGTACATTACACACACCGCTTCATACTAATGACTGCCCCCTCTCATTGAAGCCACGGTAGTTCAAGGACGACTGCAGTACTGCATGCATTGTTTGCAGAAAACAGCATCCCCCATTATAGTGAATGAAAAATGGTAATCTACGTGGTCAATCTTTGTGTAAATTAAGAAAATGTTTCGAAGACAATCATGGTTCTAATAATTGCTTCTAATACACCAGATGAATGTCCACAGAAGAAGTTATGACGGTAATTTAGTTGCTAATGGCAGCCTGCAGTACCCCGGTCGGCCTTCAACTTGAATTAATCAATGAGAGGGGGCAGCACTGAGCTAGCCTGCAACGTCACTTCCTGGTGAAGCTCAAGTGCATGTTATGTCTCCATGAGACGCCATCTTAACCAACTTCATTTGGCTTAAATGCACTATTGAGTCTTCACATAGGAATGAATGGTGTCACGTGATTGATGGCTTTGTCCATTCATATATACCGTCATTGCATTATCCCCTCATATTTCACTCATTTATTTCTCTCTATCCCTTCAAATGTCACTCCTTTACTTCACTCCATCCCTTTGTAGTGCAGTGTTTTATTTAAGAAGGTCATGCTGCATCTGCAGAGCATGTTTTAAACATTAGTCACCTCATAACGCAGTCTAGGAGAGTAGAGAACAGAAACATTCATACCATTACGACTATGAGACCAGCGTTTCTCTCCCAGCCTGCTCCATTTCCCGCAAATGACGCTCATAATAATCAGAGACACACACTACACACACAGAGTCTGACGCACACACACAAACACGCACGCACTCTCACACACACACACACACACACACACACACACACACACAAACACAAACACGTACGCACGCACGCACTCTCACACACACACACACACACACACACACACACACACACACACACACACACACACACACACACACACACACACACACACACACACACACACACACACAAGCAGGCACGCACCAGTTCCTTCAAACCTTATATATACTCACAATCTCATGAGTCACAAACAGGTGAATGAATACTGCAAGTAAAAGCATTCTTCACTAGGGGATTGCTGTGGTTCTACAATAAGACATTCAGATGTAGGATGTGTGTGTGTGTATGTGTGTGTGTGTGTGTGTGTGTCTGTGTCTGTGTGTGTGTGTGTGTGTGTGTGTGTGTGTCAATAAGTCGTTGAGACGTAGGCTACCATCCGTTTGTAACTCATTTGTTGTGAATCGTTAAACAAAATCAGTACAACAGCTGCCAATACAACTCACCCCTGATTTCTGATAATCAGTCAAGTAAGTCTATTAAATTAAGCAACTGTTGGATTGGAGGAAGCAAATCATTGCCTGCTAAAATCACTGCAATCGTTCAGGCTTATGGCTGATGGTGTAGCTAGCAGTAAGAGTATGAACATATAAAAAAAAAAAGACGACTGCAGGGTGGAAAAAAACCCTAAACAAAATAAGAACCACCTTTGGATCAATATTTCATTTGATGAAGACACTTTGTTTACCGTTTGTCAGTGAATTAGTCAATGTTATAAGCCGGGATCTAATATAGTAGCCAGCAAGCTAGCAAGGGAGGGAGTGATGCGGTATGTACAAATAGAGGATTAGCCGATTAGCGGCTAGCATAGCTGCTCCCAGGCAGGCTTTCACAGCCATTACACACGTTGGCTTTCCTCTGTACTCTGATCTACAAGGGATTCAAATAATTGTCAGTGATTAGTAGTGTGTGTGTGTGTATGTGTCTACACAGAAGACAGAAAGATTGCATGTGTGTGCTATAAGTGATTCAATGAACCATTTTCTAACATTCACTTCCACCTGATTGGTTCCCATTGTTTTTCATCTGTTACATTAAACCAACGCCTCCTCCTCAATTCATATTAAGATACTTCCTCATACCAGCTAGACATCCCATTGTTGTGAAAGCAGCAGACCTGTTACCTAGCTCTTTCCTTTTATTCACCTCTCCTCCCTCCTCTTCCCTTCTCTCCTCTCCTTTATTACAGTCTACTACAGGCTTGATGTTTCTAAACAGCCTTTGCCTCCCTACCTACCTCTCCCTCTCTCTCTTCTCCCTCTCTCTCTTTCTCTCTCTGTCGCTCTCTCCACATCTCTGCTGTGGTGCTGTCTCAGTATGTCGCGATGCGTCAGCTAGATCAGTTGTGCAACCTTGTAGAAGTGTAGAGCTCTCTGAGGTTAGAGCAGGAGAGACTTTCTTCCTCTACCCTCGTGTACAGCCATTTCCAAGCATGACAGTGCCCCGCTCCTCTACTCTCACTTTGACACAGCTTTAAAGCTAGATATTCTCCAACTCACACATACTCTTTACATACGAGTTCGGTTTGCTTGAATTCCTTTTTTAGGGCAATGTGAACGCAAAGCTCCCCAGGTTGGCTTGTCATTATTCCCGCACCACACACTAGCCTACTGCAACACAGTTTCCCCTGCCATAAACCCATACATTGGTGCCACAAAAGAGAGAAGACGATGATGGGCAGGTTCACGGAAAAAAATGTGCGCTGTTTTTGGATACTGATTAGCGATTGTCAAGGACGCACAGAAATTCCAAAATGTGTGGCGTTTTTAGTTCAGATTATTTGTTTGTAATATGTGATCTTCATAAACTGTTTATTAATTGTGGGGTTTGAACAGTGTGAAAAGACAACATATTTGGTGAGAATCACAACATAGGGTAGAAAAATCTAGCTCTAAAAGTGGCAGTAACCTACATTGGGTGTACAATTTTCAATTACAGCATTATTTAATCTGCTGTTATTCTTCTGCTATTTATTCTGGTACCAATAATATTTATATGTTAATAGTATCTTCTGATTACAATTATTATGTCTCATATTTTAACTAAATGCAATCTATTAGCTTCCAAAATGTAAGTAGGTACAGTATATCTAGCTGTCTGATAACACATTCTGATTGAATGGCTTGTCCTGATTGAATGGCTTGAGTGCACTGAGTGAATGTTGGAAAAAGATATTGGTTCCTTTCTAAACATAGCAATGTGAATGTAAAGAGGACTCGGTCCACAAAATAGTTGAAGTGAACTGGCAAAAGAGTTGAGTCCTCATTCAAAGGCAAGGGCAGTGTGAATACAAAGATAACCAAGTTATTTTGCTTTTTGTTTACCCCAGAGTTCACTTTAAAGAAGACTATATGTGAAAACTTCCTTAGACACATATACACATGCACCAAGCGTGAACATACAGTTGAAGTCGGAAGTTTACATACACCTTAGCCAAATACATTTAAACTCAGTTTTTCACATTTCCTGAAATTTTATACTAGTAAAGATTCCCTGTCTTAGGTCAGTTAGGATCACCACTTTATTTTAAGAATGTGAAATGTCAGAATAATAGTAGAGAGAATTATTTATTTCAGCTTTTATTTCTTTCATCACATTCCCAGTGGGTCAGAAGTTTACATACATTCAATTAGTATTTGGTAGCATAGCCTTTAAATTGTTTAACTTGGATCAAATGTTTTGGGTAGCCTTCCACAAGCTTCCCACAATTAGTTGGGTGAATTTTGGCCCATTCCTCCTGACAGAGCTGGTGTAACTGAGTCAGGTTTGTAGGCCTCCTTGCTCGCACATGCTTTTTCAGTTCTGCCCACAAAGTTTCTATAGGATTGAGGTCAGGGCTTTGTGATGGCCACTCCAATACCTTGACTTTGTTGTCCTTATGCCATTTTGCCACAACTTTGGAAGTATGCTTGGGGTCATTGTCCATTTGGAAGTCCCATTTGCGACCAAGCTTTAACTTCCCGACTGATGTCTTGAGATGTTGCTTCAATATATCCACATAATTTTCCTTCCTCATGATGCCATCTATTTTGTGAAGTGCACCAGTCCCTCCTGCAGCAAAGCACCCCCACAAGCATGATGCTGCCACCCCCGTGCTTGTGTTGGGATGCTGTTCTTCGGCTTGCAAGCATCCCCCTTTTTCCTCCAAACATAACGATGGTCATTATGGCCAAACAGTTCTATTTTTGTTTCATCAGACCAGAGGACATTTCTCCAAAAAGTACGATCTTTGTCCCCATGTGCAGTTGCAAACCATAGTCGGTCTTTTTTATGGCGGTTTTGGAGCAGTGGCTTCTTCCTTGCTGAGTGGCCTTTCAGGTTATGTCGATATAGGACTCGTTTTAGAAGCTTCTGATAGGCTAATTGACTTAATTTGAGTCAATTGGAAGTGTACCTGTGGATGTATTTCAAGGCCTACCTTCAAACTCAGTGCCTCTTTGCTTGACATCATGGGAAAATCAAAAGAAATCAGCCAAGACCTCAGAAATAAAATTGTAGACCTCCACAAGTCTGGTTCATCCTTGGGAGCAATTTCCAAATGCCTGAAGGTACCCCGTTCATCTGTACAAACAATAGTACGCAAGTATAAACACCATGGGACCACGCAGCTGTCATACCGCTCAAGAAGGAGACGCGTTCTGTCTCCTAGAGATGAACGTACTTTGGTGCAAACAATCCTAGAACAACAGCAAATGACCTTGTGAAGATGCTGGAGGAAACAGGTACAAATGTATCTATATCCACAGTAAAACAAGTCCTATATCGACATAACCTGAAAGGCCGCTCAGCAAGGAAGAAGCCACTGCTCCAAAACCGCCATAAAAAAGACGACTACGGTTTGCAAATGCACATGGGGACAAAGATTGTACTTTTTGGAGAAATGTCCTCTGGTCTGATGAAACAAAAATAGAACTGTTTGGCCATAATGACCATCTTTATTTGGAGGAAAAAGGAGGTGACTTGCAAGCCGAAGAACACCATCCCAACACAAGCATGGGGGTGGCAGCATTATGCTGTGGGGGTGCTTTGCTGCAGGAGGGACTGGTGCACTTCACAAAATAGATGGCATCATGAGGAAGGAAAATTATGTGGATATATTGAAGAAACATCTCAAGACATCAGTCAGGAAGTTAAAGCTTGGTCGCAAATGGGTCTTCCAAATGGACAATGACCCCAAGCATACGTCCAAAGTTGTGACAAAATGGCATAAGGACAACAAAGTCAAGGTATTGGAGTGGCCATCACAAAGCCCTGACCTCAATCATGTAGAAAATGTGTGGGCAGAACTGAAAAAGCATGTGCGAGCAAGGAGGCCTACAAACCTGACTCAGTTACACCAGTTCTGTCAGGAGGAATGGGCCAAAATTCACCCAACTAATTGTGGGAAGCTTGTGGAAGGCTACCCGAAACGTTTGACCCAAGTTAAACAATTGAAAGGCAATGCTACCAAATACTACTTTAATGTATGTAAACTTCTGACCCACTGGGAATGTGATGAAAGAAATAAAAGCTGAAATAAATAATTCTCTCTACTATTATTCTGACATTTCACATTCTTAAAATAAAGTGGTGATCCTAACTGACCTAAGACAGGGAATTTTTACTAGGATTAAATGTCAGGAAATGTGAAAAACTGAGTTTAAATGTATTTGGCTAAGGTGTATGTAAACTTCCAACTTCAACTGTATCATTAATTTATAAGTAAAAAAATGGATGTAGCAACTACAGATTGCTCCTTTAATGCTTTATTCTCAAACCCTCAAAACCTCTCTACAGACTCTCCAACTCAAACCACACACACACTCCACACACTCACACACATCTGCGACACACACAGTTTTGCAACACACACTCCAAACTGACATATCTTTAAAGCTGTAAGCTGATCAAACAGGCTGTTTGCTGTCACCCCTAATACCCACAGCCCCTGTCTCCTTCCATTCCGGCTCTGGCTCTGCAGTTTCCCTCACAGCACCTCCTCAGCTGAGCCACACTGAGAAACTTCAGATCCGTCTCTATGTAAGATGCCTCATATCATGGGTGATTAGTAGGAATGGTGATGGCGGCTCTAATGATGTTAGTGTACGTCTGGCTCAGCTGCAGTTAACTAAGAAGACATTTTCACAGCCGACTGGGTATAGTGGAACTATAGCAGAGGACAAGTCTGACAGATAGAGATGGGAAGAGACAGAGAGAGAGAGAGAGAGAGAGAGAGAGAGAGAGAGAGAGAGAGAGAGAGAGAGAGAGAGAGAGAGAGAGAGAGAGAGAGAGAGAGAGAGAGAGAGAGAGAGAGAGAGAGAGAGAGAGAGAGAGAGAGAGAGAGAGAGAGAGAGAGAGAGAGAGAGAGAGAGAGAGAGAGAGAGAGAGAGAAAGAGAGAGAGAGAGAAAGAAAGAGTGTGAGAGAGAGAGAGAGAGAGTGAGAGAGAGGAGTGAGAGAGAGAGAGAGAGAGAGAGAGAGAGAGAGAGAGAGAGAGAGAGAGAGAGAGAGAGAGAGAGGGTGAGAGAGACCCCTGATACTGTGGAGTTGAGGCTGTTGGCCATAATGACACCGCTGACTCTCTCTCCTCTCCTCTTTCTCTCTCTGGTCATAACTCAGTTCACTGCTTCGGTGGTGCTGTTACATGAAGCATAGATTGACCCGTAAGGCCCAGAGGAAAAGGTCAGATTTTAATTGTTCATCTGTCAGCTGACGAGTCACTGACCACAGTGTGTGCGTGCGTGCATGTACAGTGGGGAGAACAAGTATTTGATACACTGCCGATATTGCAGGTTTTCCTACTTACAAAGCATGTAGAGGTCTGTAATTTTTATCATAGGTACACTTCAACTGTGAGAGACAGAATCTAAAACAAAAATCCAGAAAATCACATTGTATTATTTTAAAGTAATTAATTTGCATTTTATTGCATGACATAAGTATTTGATCACCTACCAACCAGTAAGAATTCCGGCTCTCACAGACCTGTTAGTTTTTCTTTAAGAAGCCCTCCTGTTCTCCACTCATTACCTGTATTAACTGCACCTGTTTGAACTCGTTACCTGTATAAAAGACACCTGTCCACACACTCAATCAAACAGACTCCAACCTCTCCACAATGGCCAAGACCAGAGAGCTGTGTAAGGACATCAGGGATAAAATTGTAGACCTGCACAAGGCTGGGATGGGCTATAGGACAATAGGAAAGCAGCTTGGTGAGAAGGCAACAACTGTTGCCGCAATTATTAGAAAATGGAAGAAGTCCAAGATGACGGTCAATCACCCTCGGTCTGGGGCTCCATGCAAGATCTCACCTCGTGGGGCATTAATGATCATGAGGAAGGTGAGGGATCAGCCCAGAACTACACGGCAGGACCTGGTCAATAACCTGAAGAGAGCTGGGACCACAGTCTCAAAGAAAACCATTAGTAACACACTACGCCGTCATGGATTAAAATCCTGCAGCGCACGCAAGGTCCCCCTGCTCAAGCCAGCGCATGTCCAGGCCCATCTGAAGTTTGCCAATGACCATCTGGATGATCCAGAGGAGGAATGGGAGAAGGTCATGTGGTCTGATGAGACAAAAATAGAGCTTTTTGGTCTAAACTCCACTCGCCGTGTTTGGAGGAAGAAGAAGGATGAGTACAACCCCAAGAACACCATCCCAACCGTGAAGCATGGAGGTGGAAACATCATTCTTTGGGGATGCTTTTCTGCAAAGGGGACAGGACGACTGCACCGTATTGCGGGGAGGATGGATGGGGCCATGTATCGCAAGATCTTGGCCAACAACCTCCTTCCCTCAGTAAGAGCATTGAAGATGGGTCATGGCTGGGTCTTCCAGCATGACAACGACCCGAAACACACAGCCAGGGCAACTAAGGAGTGGCTCCGTAAGAAGCATCTCAAGGTCCTGGAGTGGCCTAGCCAGTCTCCAGACCTGAACCCAATAGAAAATCTTTGGAGGGAGCTGAAAGTCCGTATTGCCCAGCGACAGCCCCGAAACCTGAAGGATCTGGAGAAGGTGTGTATGGAGGAGTGGGCCAAAATCCCTGCTGCAGTGTGTGCAAACCTGGTCAAGTCCTACAGGAAACATATGATCTCTGTAATTGCAAACAAAGGTTTCAGTACCAAATATTAAGTTCGGCTTTTCTGATGTATCAAATACTTATGTCATGCAATAAAATGCAAATTAATTACTTAAAAATCTTACAATGTGATTTTCTGGATTTTTGTTTTAGATTCGGTCTCTCACAGTTGAAGTGTACCTATGTGCTTTGGACCTCTACATGCTTTGTAAGTAGGAAAACCTGCAAAATCGGCAGTGTATCAAATACTTGTTCTCCCCACTGTATGTGTGTGTTATGGAGCTTATGTGGGCTTTTCAAAATCTTAAATTACGGCTTTTGATTAACCCCAGAGCAGCGAGAGATGGAGTGTGTGTACAGTGAGGGAAAAAAGTATTTGATCCCCTGCTGATTTTGTACGTTTGCCCACTGACAAAGACATGATCAGTCTATAATTTTAATGGTAGGTTTATTTGAACAGTGAGAGACAGAATAACAACAACAAAATCCAGAAAAACGCATGTAAAAAATGTTATAAATTGATTTGCATTTTAATGAGGGAAATAAGTATTTGACCCCTCTGCAAAACATGACTTAGTACTTGGTGGCAAAACCCTTGTTGGCAATCACAGAGATCAGACGTTTCTTGTAGTTGGCCATCAGGTTTGCACACATCTCAGGAGGGATTTTGTCCCACTCCTCTTTGCAGATCTTCTCCAAGTCATTAAGGTTTCGAGCCTGACGTTTGGCAACTCAAACCTTCAGCTCCCTCCACAGATTTTCTATGGGATTAAGGTCTGGAGACTGGCTAGGCCACTCCAGGACCTTAATGTGCTTCTTCTTGAGCCACTCCTTTGTTGCCTTGGCCGTGTGTTTTGGGTCATTGTCATGCTGGAATACCCATCCATGACCCATTTCCAATGCCCTGGCTGAGGGAAGGAGGTTCTCACCCAAGATTTGACGGTACATGGCCCCATCCATCGTCCCTTTGATGCAGTGAAGTTGTCCTGTCCCCTTAGCAGAAAAACACCCCCAAAGCATAATGTTTCCACCTCCATGTTTGACGGTGGGGATGGTGTTCTTGGGGTCATAGGCAGCATTCCTCCTCCTCCAAACACGGCGAGTTGAGTTGATGCCAAAGTGCTCGATTTTGGTCTCATCTGACCACAACACTTTCACCCAGTTCTCCTCTGAATCATTCAGATGTTCATTGCCAAACTTCAGACAGCCCTGTATATGTGCTTTCTTGAGCAGGGGGACCTTGCGGGCGCTGCAGGATTTCAGTCCTTCACGGCGTAGTGTGTTACCAATTGTTTTCTTGGTGACTATGGTCCCAGCTGCCTTGAGATCATTGACAAGATCCTCCTGTGTAGTTCTGGGAATACATGTTGTGGTTTTACATGGCAGGAGACCAGACTGATGATACATTACACGGCCAAAAGGATCTGTTGAGGTGAGATGTCTATAAAGAACCAGGTAGAGATTGTTCATAGGCACAGAGCTAGGATCAGTTTCTTATAAAAAGCATTAGGGAATAGTACAAACCTGATCTAAGATCAGCATCCCTCTTTGTTACACAAACTCAATTCAATCACTTCTCTCTATATCTTTCTCTCCACCCTCCCCCCATTCCCCCTTTCTCAGTGATGAGTGGGTGTCCTGTGTCTAGGGGCCACAGCCCAGAGCAGCGAGCGAAGCCCCATAATTCAGGCTGCCTGGCGTCTTGAGTCTCCGACATAAAATACCACGGACATCTCATTTAGGGTGCCGTATGTGTCATTGGAGAGAAACACGTTCCCCAGGCAGAACACAGAGATGGTCTGACCGAATATCTCCCATCTTTTTGATGACTCGTCTTAGGGCTGTGGGGTACCGGCGGGAAGGGGGTGCCCAGTGGGGTTTGTGGAAGAGGGATTTGACGCAAACGTCCCCTGACGAAATATTAGACAAGAAAGGAAGTTCCTGAACAATGCTTACTTGCAAAGTTTTGATGGATTGTTCCCCGGGGCTGCCAGTAGGGAGGAATGGCGGGGGTTTGACGGGAGTGTTAAGGTGTCGGTGTCCTCAGGAAACATCACCCAAGGGGAGAGGGTGCCCGTCTTTTTTGGGAAGTTTCACTTTTTGACTGTAATTAAAATGCTGCTAACGTTTCAGTTCACCAAGCATTATCAGAACTTTGTCTATTCTGCACCTGCAAGACACTCATTATAGATTTGCAGGTGTATTTCTTTTCAGGTCCTCAGGAAACACTAGAACATTCTCCTATGAGCAGACTGGTTTAGTCAGTCTCTAAGAATAATTGTAGGTCTTATAATAGAATACAACCTATACAAGTGATGGGCGTCCAGATATGACAGTTTGAAAAAGGAGGAGGAAATTGAACATTGTGGATGACAAATATGTTTTTTATTTGTCTGTCTGTGACACAGAGATGAGATGGAGGCAATTGTTTTGAGACGCCTCCATATTTAACCGTTCACTATAAAAGACATCTGAAATACCTCTGTGTCAGCCTCACTTCCAGCAGGCACAGACACACTGACACGGACATCCAGATGGAAATAAAGTTGAATTATATTGCTTTAAAGACAAACGTCTTCAACTCCTGTCTTCAACTCCTGTAGGCGGACATAAAACTCCTCCATCTTGGATTAAAACGTTTTTTTATTGTTTTTTAGCAGCAGGATAGTGTTGTAAATTTCAGACACAATAAAGACTTTGGGAGTAACTGATATCTCAAGAGAGATACACCCTAGGAAAGTTTGGCACTTAAAAAAAGAGATAGGTTACTTTCTGATGGACTCTACAAGGTGTCAAAAGCATTCCACAGGGATGCTGGTCCATGTTGACTTCAATGCTTCCCACAGTCGTGTCAAGTTGGCTGTATGTCCTTTGGGTGGTGGACCATTCTTGATACAAACGGGAAACTGTTGAGTGTGAAAAACCCAGCAGCGTTGCAGTTCTTGACACAAACCGGTGCGCCTGGCACCTACTACCATACACCGTTCAAAGGCACTTAAATATTTTGTCTTGCCCATTCACCCTCTGAATGGCACACATACACAATCCATGCCTCAGTTGTCTCAAGGCTTAAACATCCTTCTTTAACCCATCTTCTCCCCTTCATCTACACTGATTGAAGTAGATTTAACAAGTGACATCAATAAGGAATCATAGCTTCCACCTGGATTCACCTGGTCAGTCTGTGTCATGGAAAGAGCAGGTGTTCCTAATGTTTTGTTCACTCTGTGTATATTTGTGCTTCCCCACAAGCTAAGCCACTGATCCCTTCAGACAACACTCCAATATGAAACTAGAATATGATCCATTAACAAATACTACAAAATGTTAAATTGACATGTCTTCATGGATCAGATAGTACCCCAGCAAGCTAAGACAGAGAACTCTTCACACAACACCCAGACGCCACAGTAGAATATGATACTAGAACAAACATTTGAACGCAGTGACAGAGAATACTGAACAGATTCTAGCAGAGGCAACCAGAGGCACTACACACACACACACACACACACACACACACACACACACACACACACAAACACACAGGGAGCCGGTGCTGGAGGCAGGCTGCCAGAATGACTCAGCAGAGAACACAGAGACTTAGAGGAGAGAACATGGGGACTTAGAGCTTTAGCTAGCTGCAATCTTTCTGACACACACACACACACACACACACACACACACACACACACACACACACACACACACACACACCTTAGATGCTGCACAGCTTCTGGACATGACTGTAGACAGGGTTTACACACACATCCTTACGCGGCACACACATGCGTACGCACATCCACACGTGCACAGAGTCTAAATGACTTATGAATCTTGGCGAGGCGGCATGTTGGTGTCATCAAAGTCTCCTTCTCTCCATCGGCACAGACACAGCACGTCGTGTGTTTGTGTGTGTGTGTGTGTGTGTGTGGCAGCGTAATAGAGAAGGGAAGACAGAAAGGGCAGCCAACGGATTTGATGAGGTGGAAGGAGTCTACCCCGGCACGCATTATTCTCTCTGGCAATGTGCACATCGGTCAGACAGAGAGCAGAGAGGGAGAGAAGAAAGAGAGAGAGAGAGAGAGAGAGAGAGAGAGAGAGAGAGAGAGAGAGAGAGAGAGAGAGAGAGAGAGAGAGAGAGAGAGAGAGAGAGAGAGAAAGCGAGAAAGAGATCAAAGTAAGAGAGAGAGGGAGAGAAGAGAGAGAGAGAGAGAGAGAGGGAGCGAAGAGAGAGAGAGAAAAGAAAGAGAGAGAGAGAGAGAGAGAGAGAGAGAGAGAGAGAGAGAGAGAGAGGGAGAGAAGAGAGAGAGAGAGAGAGAGAGAGAGAGAGAGAGAGAGAGAGAGAGAGAGAGAGAGAGAGAGAGAGAGAGAGAGAGAGAGAGAGAAAGAGAAGGGAAATGAGGTTAGAAAAAGAGAAAGTAGAGAGAGAGGAAGGCAGAAACAATTCAGTGTGAGAGTGAGACAGAGATAGATAGTTAGAGAACCAGAGTGAAGAGCACAGCATGTTGAGCTGACCTCAAATGTACTAAGTGAACTCATGTTGTGGCCTCCAGTTCCCTCTCTTCTGCCTGACCACACCCTGGTCAATAATCAACCAGAGACTCACACAGACAGCATGTCTCAGAGAGATCAATGACCCTCTTAGTACTTTAGTGACAAAACAACAAACTGAGATTCACGTTTACTTAGCATTCACATAGACACAAACTGAAAGTGAGAACACTGATGATCCAAAGAGTGGTACATATTTCCATAAGGGGAATACGACAAGGACCATTTCTGAAATTGACCTTCTCCTTTTCCACTGCTGACCATTGAGGTCAACTGACCATCTACCCTTAGCCTCAAGTGTGCAGGGTTTTTCCTGACTGAAAAAATGTTCATTTGACCATATTTGGTCTTTCGCACTGTGTTATTTGGATCACTTCCTGTGTGCCATGTGTTCTACATGTATTGTGTCCCCTCCTCTCTTTCGTCCTCCTACATCTCTGTGACTCTGACTCATCCCCATACAGTCCTTCATTAGAAGGACTGGTGGCCCTTGTCTAGCTAAAGCTGTCAATTACAGAGAGACATGAACTTGGCAGGTACATCTTCTACACTCATTATATCTGCAGTAACAGAGCCTACTCTTCGCTAGAACGTTCGTAGCAGTAGGATATAGGATCATCGTGATTTATGTCCATTGTCTACCAGGTTTAGAGAAACTCACCAACCTATTGTAAAGGCCAGGAGTTTTTTTTTCCTATAAGCATGTGCTCTGACCAGCAGGGAAAGCCTGTATAAGCTACCCAGTAGATCTCCATGAAGAATATTGGCCACAACTGGTTTACACCTACCCAGTGAAGGATGGGGAATGAAGGCAACAAGGGAGCATCTTTGTGGAGTGAGCCCCGGCCTGGGAGTGAGTGTTGAGTTGAGCTTTGTCCTGGATGCTTGCCAGAGCCTCTGGGGGGAGCTATAGTGTGTGTCCCTGTGGGGATCTGATAGCAATTACATTAGGCCTGTGTTAGGGACCATGGGTAAATCATTTATCAGGGGCCCTGTTCCCTACAGAAGCCCCAGGCTGTGTAGCTCCTCTCTGGGGTGCTGAGAGACATATGTCCCCCCTGGAGTTGTTTCCATACCACCTACCTAACAATCCGAATGGGCCTTGGAACAAGAAAGGACCATATACCTCCCAACCATTTCCATAGCTTCAATCCCTCCTCTGCATTGAAAACAACTACATAAGACAACATGAACTGTTCTCTTCTGTAGCCTACTTGCTGTTAATCGCTCTGGATAAGAGTGTCTGCTAAATTACTAAAAATGTGTATGTAAGAGTACTCAAAACATGCTGACATAGTGCAGATATCAGACCCTTCTCTGTCCAAAAATAAAGCAAACCCAATAACCCATACATTCAATACAGAGCAACATAGACCAGCTTCCAAAACAGACCCATGTACTCACACGCGTCAGTAGAACACAGCGCGACACAGTGCAGATTCCAGCCCAGATGACATACCTAATAATTCTAACCAGAACTGATCCGGTTTATTAGGTTTATTAGAGGAAATTCCTCCAAGACTCAAAGGTTAAATAACGTTGTATAACAATAGAGAAAATCAACATATCGTAGTGGCAGATAGAAAGAGACACAGACCAGGGTTGAAATACTTTTCAAATTAATTTCAAGTACTGTATCTGTGCCTGATTGAGCTGGCCTGTTGCAATGGAACCAACAGGCTATGTATGACTTTATACCTTGAGTTTTGGTTGTTGAACTACAGTAAGTGAAGTGGATTTACACCCAGTAACAGAATTGCGGTAATGGAATTTCATCATGGGTCCCTGATGTACTATACAGAAATACATAATTATGTATATGAATGCCATGCTCTTCATGATGATGTATCCTAAATAGGTACACAAAGGTAGACATGTGCAATATCCTGCTTTGTATATTTGGATATTATTCTGCACACTAACCAGGTTTCCATTCAACCTTTTAATGTGAGTAAAGTACATGTCATATAAAAAATGTCACGACAGGCCTGATGGAAACTGTCGGTAAACTTTCCAAATGTCGACAAAACAAAATACCCTAGACTAGAGATGTATGTGGAAGCGCTTTATTGCACAAATATTGATATAATAACCATCATATCGAACTAAACTTGGGAGTCACGCGATGACGTGTTGTGTGACCCTCCCAGTACGATTCGTCGGGAAAGCATGCCGTTTATTAGGCTACAGATGGTCCTCTGTAGCTCAGCTGGTAGAGCACGGCGCTTGTAACGCCAAGGTAGTGGGTTCGATCCCCGGGACCACCCATACACAAAAATGTATGCACGCATGACTGTAAGTCGCTTTGGATAAAAGCGTCTGCTAAATGGCATATTATTATTATTATTATTATTATTAGATGAAATCAGTTATGGTGATCTTCACAGGGTAGTGGAAGTGCAAGGTGATGAGCTTGATTCTCCTTTCCAATAAATATCAAGGGTCTTATTCTGGTGACATGATCATCGATGCTTGGCTGCCGTTTGACAAATAAAAAGAATCTCGCTCTTTTGTCCATAATAACCTCATAATGTAGGCTTATACTCACACTGTATCTGCGAGCGGTTGGCTAGAGAACAAGTACCAATACCAGAGTGGGCACACTCGCTATATTTGTTTGTGAGAAAACCACCAGTAGAGTTGAAAATGCGATGGAAACCCATGTAGCCCTTTCCTGCAGTCAAATGACCAAATCTAAACGCAAGATGGCACTGCAATGATTTTCTATGCTGATCTTAACTTTTTTTGTATGTGATATTTCCGCCATCATTTCCTATGACCGAAAACATCCTCTGGACATCTTGAACAGCGATCACTAACCTTGATTTGGATGAAGATTTACTAATTCAACGAGTCGGCAGCTGTGGATGTACTGCTCATTCCGAACAAGAACCTAATCCCTGGGACTCAAAAGAGGAAAAGGCATGAAAAAAAAAATGAAATAAACTTTGCAAGAGAGGCAAATAAGGGGCTCCTTGACGAGACTAAGTGGGCGAAAAAATAAACCGCCTCTACCCTCCGTTCTATTGGCGAACGTTCAATCACTAGAGAACAAATTGGACGAGCTCCGTTCAAGACTATCCTATCAACGGAACCTGAAGAACTGTAATATCCTATGTTTCTCTGAGTCATGGGTAAGGTTAAGGGGGGAGGTGTGTGTCTCTTTACAACAGCTGGTGAGCGATCTCTCAAGTCTCAAGGTTTTGCCCGCTTGAGTTAGACTACTTGCATTGACCACCATTTTATTCTTGCACTGGCTCTATGCACACCCACTGGACTCACACACTCACACATACTCCGCTGACACTCCAACAAACACATACACACACACACACGCACACGCACACAAGCAGACACTACATACACTCACTCACACACACAAAACAAACACAGACATACATATTGATGCCACACACACACACACTCACACATTGACATACTTTCACACTCTTCACATACACTACTGCTAATGTGTTTATTATCTATGCTGATTGCCTAGTCACTTTTACCCCTACTTACATGTGCATATTACCTCCATTACCTCGTACCCCTGCACATTGACTCGATACTGGTACTCCTTGTATATAGCCTCGTTATTGTATTTTTTTTACTCTGTATTGTTGGGAAAGGGCTTGTAAGTAAGCGTTTCACGGTAAAGTCTACACCGGTAAAGTCTACACTTGTTGTATTTGGTGCATGTGACTACCTCATTGAATACCTCATGATAAGCTGCAGACCATACTATTTACCAAGAGAGTTTTAATCTATATTTTTTGTAGCTGTCTATTTACCAACACAAACCGATGCAGGCTCTCGCTCTCCGTAGCCGATGTGAGTAAGACCTTTAAACAGGTTAACATTCACAAGGCCGTGGGGCCAGACGGATTACCAGGATGTGTAATCAGAGCATGAGCTGACCAGCTGGCAAGTGTCTTCACTGACATTTTCAACCTCTCCCTGACCTAGTCTGTAATACCTACATGTTTCAAGCAGACCACCATAGTTCCTGTGCCCAAGAACGCCAAGGTAACCTGTCTAAATGACTATTGTCCCGTAGCACTCACATCTGTAGCCATGAAATGATCAACATCCTCATCCCAGACACACTGGACCCACTTCAATTTGCATACCACCCCAACAGATCCACAGATGATGCAATCGCTATTGCACTCCACACCGCCCACTTCCACCTGGACAAGAGCTATACCTATGTAAGAATGCTCTTCACTGACTATAGCTCAGCGTTTATCACCATAGTGCCCACAAAGCTCATCACTAAGCTCAGGACCCTGGGACTGAACCCCTCCCTCTGCAACTGGATCCTGGACATTCTGACGGGCCACCCCCAGGTGGTGAGGGTAGGCAACAACACATCCGCCACGCTGATCCGTAACACGGGGGCCCCTCAGGGGTGCGTACTTAGTCCCCTCCTGTACTTCCTGTTCACCTACGACTGCGTGGCCGCGCACAACTCCAACACCATAATTAAGTTTGCTGACATCATGAAGGTGATCACCGGCGACGATGAGCCAGCGTATAGGGAGGAGGTCAGTGACTTGGCAGTGTGTTGGCAGGACAACAACCTCTCCCGCAACGTCAGCAAGACAAAGGAGCTGACCGTGGACCACAGGAAATGGAGGGGCGAGCACGCCCCCATCCACATCGACGGGGCTGTAGTGGAGCGGGTCGAGAGCTTCAAGTTCCTTGGTGTCCACATCACTACGTTGTCATGGTCCACACACACCAACACAGTCGTGAAGAAGGCATTACAATGCCTCTTCCCCCTCAGGAGGCTGAAAAGATTTGGCATGGGCCCTCATATCCTCAAAAAGTTATACCGCTGCACCATCGAGAGCATCTTGACTGGCTGCTTTACTGCTTGGTATGGCAACTGCTTGGCATCCGACTGCAAGGCACTACAGAAGGTAGTGCGTACGGCCCAGTACATCCCTGCGGCTGAGCTTCCTGCCATTCAAGACTTATATACCAGGCAGTGTCAGAGGCAGGCTCTAAAGATTTTCAAAGACTCCAGCCACCCAAGTCATAGACTGTTCTCTCTGCTACTGCACGGCAAGCGGTGCTAGAAATTCTGTTACTACTTTTCTGTTACCATAAACAAAATTGATATCAGTAAAGACAATATAACTAATTGATAGGTCTACCTTTACTTGTTACTTCTGTGAACTTTCATTATCTTCCCGTCTCATGAGGGAGAGAAATTAGAGAAAATATCTTAAAGATATGTGGGTTTTTGTTAACGGAATTTCAAGGCACAAGGCAATGTTTCTTAAACTTACAGAAGGCAGAAAAAATGATCCTAAAATAAGTTAGGTGAATTTTAGCCCATTACCCCTGACAGAGCTGGTGTAACTGAGTCAGGTTTGTAGGCCTCCTTGCTCGCACACACTTTTTCAGTTCTGCCTACACATTTTCTATAGGATTGAGGTCAGGGCTTTGTGATGGCCACCCCAATACCTTGACTTTATTGTCCTTAAGCCATTTTGCCACAACTTTGGAAGTATGCTTGGGGTCATTGTCCATTTAGAAGACCCATTTGCGACCAAGCTTTAACTTCCTGACTGATGTCTTGAGATGTTGCTTCAATATATCCACATACTTTTGCTTCCTCATGATGCCATCTATATTGTGAAGTGCACCAGTCCCTCCTGCAGCAAAGCACCCCCACAGCATGATGCTGCCACCCCCGTGCTTCACGGTTGGGATGGTGTTCTTCGGCTTGCAAGCCCACCCCTTTCCTCCAAACATAACGATGGTCATTATGGCCAAACAGTTCTATTTTTGTTTCATCAGACCAGAGGACATTTCTCTAAAAAGTCCCCATGTGCAGTTGCAAACCATAGTCTGGTTTTTTTATGGCGGTTTTGGAGCAGTGGCTTCTTCCTTGCTGAGCGGCCTTTCAGGTTATGTCGATATAGGACTCGTTTTACTGTGGATATAGATACTTTTGTACCTGTTTCCTCCAGCATCTTCACAAAGTACTTTGCTGTTGTTCTGGGATTGAGTTGCACTTTTCGCACGAAAGTACGTTCATCTCTAGGAGACAGAACGCGTCTCCTTCATGAGCGGTATGACGGCTGCGTGGTCCCATGGTGTTTATACTTGCATACTATTGTTTGTACAACGTGGTACCTTCAGGCGTTTGGAAATTGCTCCCAAGGATGAACCAGACTTGTGGAGGTCTACAATTTGTTTTCTGAGGTCTTGGCTGATTTCTTTTGATTTTCCAATGATGTCAAGCAAAGAGGCACTGAGTTTGAAGGTAGGCCTTGAAATACATCCACAGGTACACCTCCAATTGACTCAAATGATGTCAATTAGCCTATCAGAAGCTTCTAAAGCCATGACATCATTTTCTGGAATTTTCCAAGCTGTTTAAAGGCACAGTCAACTTAGTGTATGTAAACTTCTGACCCACTGGAATTGTGACACAGTGAATTATAAGTGAAATAATCTGTCTGTAAACAATTGTTGGAAAAATTACTTGTGTCATGCACAAAGTAGATGTCCTAACCGACTTGCCAAAACTATAGTTTGTTAACAAGAAATGTGTGGAGTGGTTGAAAAACAAGTTTTAATGACTCCAATCTAAGTGTATGTAAACTTCCCACTTTTTCTGGTAGATGTTTTCTAAGACCCCTTTTCCATCTGTTTGACAATCAATCAAAGCCTTTGCTTATCCCTAATTTGTAGGACAGAAAATGGTTGAAAAATGTATATATGCCTTCATTTCTCAAAAATATAGACTCTTAGTTTTCATTTGATACCTAATTTGACAAGCTCCTATGAACTTCACATGTTGGTGCTCATGGGTCCTTTTACATGGAAATGACCTAATTCTACACAGACTGCAGGGTTTGTCCTTTGTATTCTAATACATCTCACATGGCTCGCTGGGTAATGCAACCATGCAAAACATGGCCAGTCTAGCCGTCTAACAGCATACGGCATGAAAAGGCCTGTTTTATTAAATGAGCACTTGCAAACACATAATCTCTGTTAACCCAGAACCAAATCTGATTAAGTTCTGGGTCCATATGTGTTAAGACAGTGGTATTCAAACTTTTTCAGCGGGGACCCCATTTTTTCCCCAACAATTTCTCTCGACCCTACCCCACCCCAAATCTAATGACACAACCTTAAAATCAGTAAAGATAGATTTTTACATCAACAAATAACCTTCAATTCATTGCACTTTCATCTCTTATCAAAATGAAAAGTCACAACAATGTTTGATTTTTTGTTTTAATTTTGGTGACCCCACTGCAGTTCCCGCATTCTTTGAATAGCACTGTGTTAAGAGAAGACATAAAACAAGGATCAGAACCAGAACGAAGACCTCTACCTTCTCTCTTTGCAAGTAATGGGCCGAATGTCCCCTCCCCTTCCGGAATTCCAAACATGCTCTCACCTACGAAATAAGTTATTTGTCCAAAGCACTGGAACTAATGCTGCTCCTTCTCTCCAACATCCCATTGTATCTTGACGTATCTACGGTACCAGTTATGTTTATGTAGTCTGTCCATGAGAGATTAACAAAAACATAAATTAGGGGGTTGTAAATAACAATCCAGCAAACATAACATTGGCAACACATCTTATGGTGAATCATTTGAATTGAAGCTTTGGTTTACAACACGTATGGTAAGCTATGAGGACTGTATAAGTTGATGATAACAATTCATTGGCTACTACAGTGTAAAAAGAGACCACACCGACAGAGGAGTATCCCATCTATGTTTAGGGGTATCTTGTCTATTTTTAGATGTATCTGATGTTTTACAGCTGTAGTAGAAAGGGACGAAGTTTCACCTAGTTACAGATCTAGGATCAGCTTCCCCTCCCCAATCCTAACCTTAACAATTGGTGGGGGAAATGCGAAACTGACCCAACTTCAGTGTCTAGCACCAGTGCAAACACCCCAACAGTAACATCACTGGGACTGGGGCCTGGGGGTGTCCCAATATAGCTCCTGTCTGTCATGTAGATGGTCGTTCCATGTCATTTCAGCAAGCCATGATACCCACCATCACATATTACTCTGAAATCATTTCTGTAGTTAGAAACAGATAAGATAAGCATTCTGGAAACATTATTTTGTTGAAATATAATTTGATCTCTGACAAATTAAGCTAATTGGTTACAGAAGATAACCCTATTTGGTAAAAGTCCATATTATGGCAAGAACAGCTCAAATAAGCAAAGAGAAATGACAGTCCATCATTACTTTAAGACACGAAGGTCAGTCAATATGGAACATTTCAAGAACTTTGAAAGTTTCTTCAAGTGCAGTCGCAAAAACCATAAAGCGCTATGATGAAACTGGCTCTCATGAGGACCGCCACAGGAATGGAAGACCCAGAGTTACCTCTGCTGCAGAGGATAAGTTCATTAGAGTTACCAGCCTCAGAAATTGCAGTCCAAATAAATGCTTCACAGAGTTCAAGTAATAGACACATCTCAACATCAACTGTTCAGCGGAGACTGTGTGAATCAGGCCTTCATGGTCGAATTCCTGCAAAGAAACCACTACTAAAGGACACCAATAATAAGAAGAGACTTGCTTGGGCCAAGAAACACGAGCAATGGACATTAGACCGGTGGAAATGTATCCTTTGGTCTGGAGTCCAAATTGGAGATGTTTGGTTCCAACCGACATGTCTTTGTGAGACGCAGTGTGGGTGAACGGATGATCTCCGCATGTGTATTTCCCACGTAAAGCATGGAGGAGGAGGTGTTATGGTGTGGGGGTGCTTTGCTGGTGACACTGTCTGTGATTTATTTAGAATTCAAGGCACACTTAACCAGCATGGCTACCACAGCAGCGATACGCCATCCCATCTGGTTTGGGCTTAGTGGGACTATCATTTGTTTTTCAACAGGACAATTGCCCAACACACCTCCAGGCTGTGTAAGGGCTATTTTACCAAGAAGGAGACTGATGGAGTGCTGCATCAGATGACCTGGCCTCCACAATCACCCGACCTCGACCAAATTGAGATGGTTTGGGATGAGTCGGATCGAAGAGTGAAGCAAAAGCAGCCAACAAGTGCTCAGCATATGTGGGAACTCCTTCAAGACTGTTGGAAAAGCATTCCAGGTGAAGCTTGTTGAGCGAATGCCAAGAGTGTGCAAAACTGTCATCAAGGCAAAGGGTGGCTATTTGAAGAATCTCAAATATAAAATATATTTTGATTTGTTTAACACTTTTTTGGCTACTACATGATTCCATATGTGTTATTTCGTAGTTTTGATGTCTTCACTTTTATTATACCATGTAGAAAATAGTCAAAATAAAGAAAAACCCTTGAATGAGTAGGTGTTCTAAAACTTTTGACCGGGAGTGTATATTTATTGAATACTATATGAATCCTATCAATTAAAATTGCCAATTTGGGTGCAATCAATTAGGTTAATTTCTCAAGAGATCAAATTATATTTCAACAAACTAATTTAGCAGGAATGCTTATCTTATCAGTTTCTAACAACGTACATTATTTCAGAACCATCTGAGATGGTGGGACGACCCTAGACTCATTTAGACTGACACCAAATACTCCTAGTGATGACTGGCTGTCATTGCCAACTCTCCAGGTTACAATCTACTGTTCAAATATTAATTAAAAACAGTGGATCAGTCAACTACTTCTGTACATTTTGACATAAATTGACGATTCCTATGATTCCTAATAGACCTTGGTTGAAACGGAACGTTCTTCACATTGAGGTCCATTCTGTCCAAATGGATGTGGTCACTCCTTTTTCACCAGGTCATTTTGGAACAGAGACGATGACCTACGATGACAGTAATACAACAGACACTCAGGAGGAACGAGTCACAATAGAAAATAGTCCATTGAGTAATTATGAGAATAACTGCAAAGTCTGGAGGATAAAATAACAGTACTTCTGAATCACTCTGTCGCTGTCAGATACACTAAAGTCCCTTCTATCCATCCCTCCCTCTCTCTCTCTCCTTCTGTCTCTCTCTTTCTCTTCATCCCTCCCTCCCTCCCTCCCTCTCCATCCATCTCTTTCTCTAAGAGAAGCCAAAATCACAGGAGTGATGCAAAACTATCCACATAAACAACAAAAGTTGGTCCCTAAAACCCAGAGTAATCATGTGAAGCATCCTTTGGTAATCCTCATAAGGGGAAAATTATGAGTTAGCTCATTAATGTAGTCATCATTTAGCCTTTTACTATCATTAGTTTAGCTTAAACAGCCCAGCCCTGCTGTCCTGGCACACTCAGCCCATCTGCTCAGCCCAGGCCCTGCCAAACTCCACCAGCCCTACGCAAAACACACACATTGGCATGCACGATCGCACACATGCACACACAGGCACACACGTAGGCACATAAACATGCACACACGTGCGCACACACACATACACACACGGTGAGAGATCTAAAACCATCAAACTCTCAGACTTTTGGGAAGACATCTGCCTGCTCTTATAATCTGCAATTGGAGAGAGGATGAATTCATGTTTAAACACTGTTTGGATGCAATGCAACAAATTCTTATTTACTGTTAATCCTAAAATTATGATAAATGTACTATATTACGTATTGGATCACTAAAAAATACAATCTTTACACATTTTTACCAATAAAATGGTCTGATGGTGATGTGGATATACTCGGAATACATATCCCAAATGAAATAATTGATCTCACTCCAATACATTTTAATAGAAAGTTAGCAAAAATAAATAAGATCTTGATACCATGGAAAGGTGGGTGCCTGTCAATTTGTGGAAAGATCACCCTGATTAAATTGATTAAGATTACCCTCTTTAGTATTATCCCAGTTTACCTATTTGCTTATGGTCTTGCCTACGCCTAGCGAACAGTTTTTTAAATTATATGAGAAAAAAATATTCCATTTAATTTGGAACGGCAAGCCAGACAAAATTAAACGGGCCTATTTATATAATGAATATGAATTCGGAGCACAGAAATTATTAAATATTAAAGCATTAGACCTATCACTAAAAGCTTCAGTCATACTAAAGTTATACTTAAATCCAAACTGGTTCTCTAGCAAATTAATAAGATTGTCTCACCCAATGTTCAAGAATGGCCTTTTTCCCTTTATTCAGATTACAACCTCTCACTTTAAGTTATTTGAAAAGGAAATAATCTCCCAAATATCACTATTTCTAAAACAAGCCATAGAAAGTTGGTTGCAATTTCAATTGAATCCTCCAAAAACGACAGAACAAATAATGCAACAAATATTGTGGTTAAACTCAAATATACTAATTGATAAAAAAACTTATTTTTTTTACAAAATGTTTTAAAAAGGTATAATCTTCGTAAATGGTATTATCGGTAGAACTGGTGGAGTTGTCGCACATGCAGCTAACAAAAACATATGGAAATGTCTGCTCTACCCAAAATTATAACCAAATAATTGCAGCATTACCGCAAAAATGGAAAAGGAAAGTGGAAGGGGGAAAAAGTAAGGAACTTGTCAGTCGGCCTTGCATTAAAGAACATAATTGGTTAAAGAAAATTGTGATAAATAAAAAAAGTATACCAGTTTCATTTAAGGAGCAAAGGATTGACAGCCGTCCCATATAGATTGCAAAATAGTTGGGAAGAGATTTTTGACGTACCGATTCCATGGCATAGTGTTTATGAACTGATACGCAAAACGACGCCGGATTCAAAACTTAGAATTTTTCAATTTAAATTATTATATAAAATTCTTGCTACCAATAGAATGTTATTTATATGGGGGATACAATCTTCCCAGCTCTGCAGATTTTGCTGCGAAGAGACAGAATCATTAGATCATTTGTTTTGGTACTGTCCATTTGTAGCTTGTTTTTGGACACAGGTCCAGGAATGGCTAAAGGATTGCAATATTTACCTGGAGCTAAACCTGCAGATTGCACTACTGGGTGACCTGAAAAGTCATAGTCAATCGATCAATAATATCAATAATATAATAATAATTTTAGCAAAAATGTTTATATTCAATTTACGATCTGTAGAAACAATGAGAATAGAAAGGTTCAGAACTTTCGTAAAACATCACAGTACAGTTGAAAAATATATGGCAAATAGAAAACCAATGTGGATGGTGTTACGAGATAGATGGGAGGTGTTGAATGGAGCTGAAGGATGGGACTAATAACAACAATTAATAACAACAAGATAACTAATGTAAAGCATTCTGTGTCCATAATAAGTATATACAGTGGGGGAAAAAAGTATTTAGTCAGCCACCAATTGTGCAAGTTCTCCCACTTAAAAAGATGAGAGAGGCCTGTAATTTTCATCATAGGTACACGTCAACTATAACAGACAAAATGAGAAAAGAAAATCCAGAAAATCACATTGTAGGATTTTTTATAAATTTATTTGCAAATTATGGTGGAAAATAAGTATTTGGTCAATAACAAAAGTTTCTCAATACTTTGTTATATACCCTTTGTTGGCAATGACACAGGTCAAACGTTTTCTGTAAGTCTTCACAAGGTTTTCACACACTGTTGCTGGTATTTTGGCCCATTCCTCCATGCAGATCTCCTCTAGAGCAGTGATGTTTTGGGGCTGTCGCTGGGCAACACGGACTTTCAACTCCCTCCAAAGATTTTCTATGGGGTTGAGATCTGGAGACTGGCTAGGCCACTCCAGGACCTTGAAATGCTTCTTACGAAGCCACTCCTTCGTTGCCCGGGCGGTGTGTTTGGGATCATTGTCATGCTGAAAGACCCAGCCACGTTTCATCTTCAATGCCCTTGCTGATGGAAGGAGGTTTTCACTCAAAATCTCACGATACATGGCCCCATTCATTCTTTCCTTACACGGATCAGTCGTCCTGGTCCCTTTGCAGAAAAACAGCCCCAAAGCATGATGTTTCCACCCCCATGCTTCACAGTAGGTATGGTGTTCTTTGGCTGCAACTCAGCATTCTTTGTCCTCCAAACACGACGAGTTGAGTTTTTACCAAAAAGTTCTATTTTGGTTTCATCTGACCATATGACATTCTCCCAATCCTCTTCTGGATCATCCAAATGCACTCTAGCAAACTTCAGACGGGCCTGGACATGTACTGGCTTAAGCAGGGGGACACGTCTGGCACTGCAGGATTTGAGTCCCTGGCGACGTAGTGTGTTACTGATGGTAGGCTTTGTTACTTTGGTCCCAGCTCTCTGCAGGTCATTCACTAGGTCCACCCACGGGGTGAGATCTTGCGTGGAGCCCCAGATCGAGGGAGATTATCAGTGGTCTTGTATGTCTTCCATTTCCTAATAATTGCTCCCACAGTTGATTTCTTCAAACCAAGCTGCTTACCTATTGCAGATTCAGTCTTCCCAGCCTGGTGCAGGTCTACAATTTTGTTTCTAGTGTCCTTTGACAGCTCTTTGGTCTTGGCCATAGTGGAGTTTGGAGTGTGACTGTTTGAGGTTGTGGACAGGTGTCTTTTATACTGATAACAAGTTCAAACAGGTGCCATTAATACAGGTAACGAGTGGAGGACAGAGGAGCCTCTTAAAGAATAAGTTACAGGTCTGTGAGAGCCAGAAATCTTGCTTGTTTGTAGGTGACCAAATAATTATTTTCCACCATAATTTGCAAATAAATTCATAAAAAATCCTACAATGTGATTTTCTGGATTTTTTTTCTCAATTTGTCTGTCATAGTTGACGTGTACCTATGATGAAAATTACAGGCCTCTCTCATCTTTTTAAGTGGGAGAACTTGCACAATTGCTGGCTGACTAAATACTTTTTCCCCCCACTGTAGGTTATAGGTTGAGAGCTTTTGTGAAAGAGCACAGTTAGAAAAATATGGCATATAGAAGCAAACCAGATGGACATCATGAAAATGATCGGAGGAAGTTCAGGAGTAAAAACAAACAAAATATAATTATTGTAGAATTTGACTGTGTTCATAAAATGTATATAGTATGTATGGGCTGGAAGTAGAGTCCTAAGCATTGTGGTTCACTAGTTTACTCCAATTAGGGAAGGGGTGGTGGGGTTGGAAAGTAATGAAGGGAAATATAATTTTAAAAAGGATATGTGTGTATGGATGTACAGTGGGGTGAACAAGTATTTGATACACTGCCGATTTTGCAGGTTTTCCTACTTACAAAGCATGTTGAGGTCTGTAATTTTTATCATAGGTACACTTCAACTGTGAGAGACGGAATCTAAAAGAAAAATCCAGAAAATCACATTGTATGATTTTTAAGTAATGAATTTGCATTTTATTGCATGACATAATTATTTGATCACCTACCAGCCAGTAAGAATTCCGGCTCTCACAGACGTGTTAGTTTTTCTTTAAGAAGTCCTCCTGTTCTCCACTCATTACCTGTATTAACTGCACCTGTTTGAACTCGTTACCTGTATAAAAGACACCTGTCCACACACTCAATCAAACAGACTCCAACCTCTCCACAATGGCCAAGACCAGAGAGCTGTGTAAGGACATCAGGGATAACATTGTAGACCTGCACAAGGCTGGGATGGGCTACAGGACAATAGGCAAGCAGCTTGGTGAGAAGGCAACAACTGTTGGCGCAATTATTAGAAAATGGAAGAAGTTCAAGATGACGGTCAATCACCCTCGGTCTGGGGCTCCATGCAAGATCTCACCTCGTGGGACATCAATGATCATGAGGAAGGTGAGGGATCAGCCCAGAACTACACGGCAGGACCTGGTCAATGACCTGAAGAGAGCTGGGACCACAGTCTCAAAGAAAACCATGACTTGGGGTCATAGGCAGCATTCCTCCTCCTCCAAACACGGTGAGTTGAGTTGATGCCAAAGAGCTCGATTCTGGTCTCATCTGACCACAACACTTTCACCCAGTTCTCCTCTGAATCATTCAGATGTTCATTGGCAAACTTCAGACGGGCCTGTATATGTGCTTTCTTGAGCAGGGGGACCTTGCGGGCGCTCCTTGGTCTTGGCCATGGTGGAGAGTTTGGAATCTGATTGATTGATTGCTTCTGTGGACAGGTGTCTTTTATACAGGTAACAAAATGAGATTAGGAGCACTCCCTTTAAGAGTGTGCTCCTAATCTCAGCTCGTTACCTGTATAAAAGACACCTGGGAGCCAGAAATCTTTCTGATTGAGAGGGGGTCAAATACTTATTTCCCTCATTAAAATGCAAATCAATTTATAACATTTTTGACATGCGTTTTTCTGGATTTTTTTGTTGTTATTCTGTCTCTCACTGTTCAAATAAACCTACCATTAAAATTATAGACTGATCATTTCTTTGTCAGTGGGCAAATGTACAAAATCAGCAGGAGATCAAATACTTTTTTCCCTCACTGTATCTGAAATATTAAAGCTGATCTACCCCCAAGAAAAAAGAAAAAAAGAAAAAAAAACTATACATGGAATACCTACATAAGATCTGGTTCTTGGCCATTCTTCATTCAAAGTCTGATGCGTAGCCAGGCCTAGTTTATCTAAAGACTGATGGCTAATAACCCTGATGATAATATAACTAGCAACCTGCTTAACAACAGGCGTCCATATCTGATTGTCTTTGATCTGCGTGACGCTCTCATTAGAAATAACTCAGTCTTTTTTTTTTTTTGGGGGGGGGGAGTAGATCAGCTTAATATTGCAGATAGATTGTAACTTCCATCAATGTAATTGTCTGCATCACTTCCAATCCCCCATGTTTATATATATATATATATATATATATATATATATATATATACACACAGTGGGGGAAAAAAGTATTTAGTCAGCTACCAATTGTGCAAGTTCTCCCACTTAAAAAGATGAGAGAGGCCTGTCATTTTCATCATAGGTACACGTCAACTATGACAGACAAATTGAGAGAAAAAAAGTCCAGAAAATCACATTGTAGGATTTTTAATGAATTTATTTGCAAATTATGGTGGAAAATAAGTATTTGGTCACCTACAAACAAGCACGATTTCTGGCTCTCACAGACCTGCAACTTCTTCTTTAAGAGGCTCCTCTGTCCTCCACTCGTTACCTGTATTAATGGCACCTGTTTGAACTTGTTATCAGTATAAAAAAGACACCTGTCCACAACCTCAAACAGTCACACTCCAAACTCCAATATGGCCAAGACCAAAGAGCTGTCAAAGGACACCAGAAACAAAATTGTAGACCTGCACCAGGCTGGGAAGACTGAATCTGCAATAGGTAAGCAGCTTGGTTTGAAGAAATCAACTGTGGGAGCAATTATTAGGAAATGGAAGACATACAAGACCACTGATAATCTCCCTCGATCTGGGGCTCCACGCAAGATTAACAACACAAACAACATCAGCAGAATCAGGATCTTTCTCAAATGACACCCTATTCCCCATGGTGCACTGTATTTGACCGGATTAACATAAGCATTCTATTCACAGTAGTGAATATAGCCAACATAGGGCTCTGGTCAAAAGTAGTGCACTATATAGGGAGTAGGGAATAGGGTGTCATTGAGGTGTGTGTGATAATGTCGGCTTTTCTCCGTAAGTCACTGTTTGTGTCCAAAATGGTACCCTATTCCCTATATAGTCCACAATTTTTGACCAGAGCCCTATATGGGTGTATTGCAAAAAGTATTGCACTATATAGGGAATAGGGTGCCATTTGTGATGCAGATTTGTCATGCAGGCACTGTCACTGCATCTCACTACAGCCTGTCCTTGTGAAGGAGATCAGTGGGCTGACAGCAGATGTGAATCTGAGCAAATAAGCCTGAGAATCAGCATAATCATGTAACCTCAGACACTTCCTGAAATACATTTTACATCCACAAGTTTCATGTCAAACTGATGAGGACAAAGAGAACAAACCAGGGTGGTGATAGAAACTATAAGCTGCATTCAGATGATTTTAAAGCAAGACCGCAACTGTAGGCGCTAGTCAATCTCTCAAACTGTATCAATCCAATCATAATAATAATAATAATCATCATCATCATCATAATAATAATGTAAATAATAAATAGTTTTATCACAACCCTGTTGTAGATGATGCAGTTTGAAATAGCCTAGTTGCCTATTTCCCCTGGTTTCAGGCAACATTCTGCTTGGTTTCTAGCCTTGCCAGATCAACAGTCCAAGTCAGAGCACCTCTCCAACTGGCGGCCAATAGCTCCCCTCCAGTAGCATCTGTGAGGCCTGCTATAGTGGCCATGGGCAGTAGGGAACAGCTGAGGGAGAGACTGTGTAGCACTGAGTGCCACAGCTCCTGTCTGCCAGCCAGAACTTATTCTCCTGTGTGTGTGTGTGTGTGTGTGTGTGTGTGTGTGTGTGTGTGTGTGTGTGTGTGCAGTCTACCCTGTGGCAGTATTGCTGTAAGCCAGAGCTTCTCCTGGCATAGGGGCTACAGGCCTGTTCAAATTATACTGCCAATAGCATTACATAGTCCTGCTACGTCACTGGCTACAACACTACATCATTGTTTTGTGCTTGATTAGTTGCTTCAGCATTTGAACTCAGAAATATAGGACTGCCAAAGATATACCTTATAGGACTGCCAATAGCTGAACGTGGCTTACAGCAGACTCAGAGAACTGAACGGTTTATTCTAGTTACTCTGGTCATTGTGTTTTAAATTACATCAGCATGTCTATAATTGTAGAGCATTGCATTAGCATCATGTCAACAATCTCTGTCCCATCCTGGAACGCACCCAGGGCTTTGCCTGGATGTAAGATTGATCGTCGGATGTACTGTATGTATGAGCTAAAAATAACAGATTTGCTCACCATTGACTCAGTCAGTCTACAATGTCTGTATAGTCTGTGGTGAGATGGAAACCCAATTGAAACTCGACGCACCTGAGCAGCTCCATACCTCATTAACAATCTCCATCTTTCTCTCTCTGTCTATTTTCTCCCTTCCTCTCTCTTTCTCTCACTCTCCCTATCTCCCAACTCTCTCTCTCCTTGTCTAGCCCTCTCTCTTCTTATCCTCCCCCATCTCTCTCCCTCCCTCTCTCGCTCTGTGATCTTTAATCCAGTAGTAATGGTTGTGTAGAGAAGTCTGGTGCTGGTTGTCGCCCTAGGCACATGATGACAGACAGTCATGGCATAATCTTCGGTTGAGTCACCTCTCTGCTGAAGACATGGCTGTCATCACAGCTGCCCCCCCCCCCCCCCCCCCCCCGTATCATTCTCTCAAACTCTTTCACTCTTTCTCTGTTTCACTCTCTTTTACTCTCCCCCCCTCTCTCAGTTTCTTCAGTTTCTAAAGCACTGGAGCAATAAAAAAAAACTGCCACAGGGTAGCTGCACACACACACATGCACCGTCATCTCCACACACAACCACCCTCTGGGGTTCAATCAGTCTTTTATATAAAGCCTATAAAGCCTGACATATCATTCAAGATTCATTCAACTGAGTTCATTCAATATTCTGCCTTGAGAAGGGATCAGGTCTGCATTCAAAATGAACGTAATATTTTATATTCCTTTATGAAACCATTATTTAAACAAGGAAGTCCCATTGAGGTGAAATAGTATCGGCACGCAGCTCAACTCAGGTGTTTGAGGAACGTGTTGACAGCATCTCTGGTGAGTGTTAGAATTTCCTAACAGCCTCTGCTGTGCGTCAACTGTAAAGCCATGTGGGGTTTCCGGCTAAACACAAGACAGTTTGGATGGAGGAGAGCTTTCTACCACTCAGAGACTTCCGGAGTAAAAAACGGCCTTCCTGAGAGGAAAAAATGAGAATAAAAGAGAGAGAACTGAAGACAAAGCACAACCCTAGCTTAGTTTTGTCTCCCCCATCATTCAGGCCAGGCGGGAGAAAAAAAGGAGTGCAAAACAAGGGATCTCTGCACCTTTCATCAGCTCTGTTCTTTCAGGCGCTCCCCTGAATGACTCTCGTGAGATTTACTATCGAAAACCCATTAGACCCCTGCCCTACCGGTGTGTGTGTGTGTGTGTGTGTGCATCTGTGTGCCAGTGCGATTGGCTAGGTTCGATATGGGGGTGACTCTGCATTATTCAGCGCTCTGCAACGATGAAGCGTATAAAACAGGAAACAGGAGAGAGACCAAGACTTAACAAAAAACACCTATTGACTGACCACGCTAATAAGTCAAATGAGCAACAGGTTACAAATAGTATGGAAATATGGTTAGGGTTAACATTTGAATACCCTGACAATGATACCTTTCATACTTCATATATTCTTCCACGGATACGCTGTATGTAGCAAAAGATTAAACAAATGAATAACCATGCCGCGAGGCAAAACCTGTATCACATCCTATTAAAAAGAAGAAGTTTACGCTAGCTTCAGCTTGTTTTTTAGTCGTTATGACTTATAAACTTGATGAACCTAGAACAAGCCAAACGAGCCAAATCCAGCCAAGCCTTACTCATCAGCGACATTCAACACTGGTAACTTTTTCAGTCTCTTCTAGCTCTGGTCTGAAACAACAGGTCTGGAACAGTTAACGGAGCAGAGCAAATGTTGCTCCAATTAGTGGTGTCATTCTAACTTTCCCGAACCCGACGACATCAGGCAGCATACGCCACACAGAGGAGAGGAGAGGAGAGGAGGGGAGGAGGAGAGGGTGGGAAGGAGAAGAGGGGAGGAGGAGGAGAGGAGTCTTGCTCAGTGTGACCAGTATAACAGTGTGCAGTGGACCAGATATAGAGAGTGAATTAAAAGTGCGTTTCCCATGTTCCTGTCAGAGGATGTGTGTGTGTGTCCATGTGTGTGTGTTCCAAGGTCCTTCTTTTACCAACTTCCTCTCCTTCTCAACATTTCTATGGTAACCCTGGATGTAGAAAGCCCTTGTTGCCATCCTCACTCCCACTCACCTGTGTGTGTGCTTGTGTGTGTCTGTCTATCAGTGTGTGTGTGTGTGTGTGTGTGTGTGTGTGTGTGTGTGTAGGAGGCTCTGAACTCCTCTATTCAAGAAGCCATCCACCTGGTCCTCAGTCTTTCTTCACCAGGTGTTTAAGTATGGAGACAGGGGGCAATAATGACTCATCTGCATAGAGAGAGAGGTTCTCTACAAGCTGTTCAGATCATAAAATATATGCCGGAAAGATGTTTCCCAATTGGCACAGATCTAGGATCAGCTAACATTTCCAAATTATAATTGTATCAATTAGGGGGAAAGCACAAAACTGATCTAAGAATAGCGTGTAAAGGCAACGACATCCTACTCTTATACAATGTCTGAATTCTCCTAGAAGTGTAGGATCTGTCCAGTTCTTTCTTATCAACAAGGAACACAACAACTACTATAGTGACTGGGCTTCATCTTGCCAGAGCTGGGAAATGGCCACATGGTCGTTCGATTTATTGACAAAGACCCGGTGACGTAACGTAGGAAGTCGTAAATCTAGTCCCCAGGGCAGGATTGATTAAACAACTACCTGATCACTGACTGTAGACTTACAGTAAGTCACCTGAATACTGCACAGTACACCGCAGTCACAATGAGTCATGGGATGAAAGGTGCTCTATCAAACCTAAACCCTTTGCCTGAACAACACAACGCAGTATGGGTCTCCAGGAGCAGTTGGGAGTCCTATTTTAAGACTTAGGCGTAGGTGGCAAGATTGAGGCTTTGTATCAAATGACACCCAATTCCCCATATAGTGAGGTGGCCAATAGTAGTGCACTAAATGGGGAATTGAGTATCCATATCCAGTAGTGAGCCTGGCTAAAAGTTGTGCACTACATGGGGAAAAGGGTCCCCATATAATAAGCCTGGCCAAATGTAGTGCATTAAATGGGGAATAGGCTGTCATTTGAGATATTGATACTCTCTTTGTGGTCTGACCTAGGCTGTATGTGACTGCTATCACACTGCTCTGTATTCTACAATACTGTATTTGACTGCTCTTAGATCTGTTCTATGGCTGTGGAATCTGCAGTAAGGCTGCTATTCTCTCTGTGGTCTGAGAGAGGCTATATTTGACAGAGGCTGAATTTGACAAGCCCTGCCCCAGCTAACACAACCTTTGGTCGGCGAACCAAATGTCACATCTGATTTCATTACAGAAATCAAGTGACTCAGATATGTGGTAAGCTAGCTAGCCTACCAACGACCCCGAGATGAGAGGGAGAACAAAACCACACACAAGTGACTGAACCATGGGTCTCTCCTTCACAGGCTTTGGGATAACATTAGACAACATTAGAAGACACTTTAAGTGGCTAGATAGGAAAATTGAATTAGCGTTATTCTGGGCACATTTTAAATGTCTTCTTGGTTTAATGCTGTTTTTTAAAAACTTGTTTGCATGTAAAACTTTATTATCAGTTTTATTGAGTTGTTTAGGTTTTCTTGACTACATTGAGTTTTGGGACGTTATTAAATGAACACCTGAAGACATTTAATAAAATAGTATTTTTCAATACGGCTACTGTAATGTTCTTGACCCTCTCGTTGTGTCTGGATCTTGTTGTTGTTTGAGAACTTGTGTAACACTGTACTTACCAGTGTTCATAATTGGTTTATCTAATAATCTTGTAATATAGACATTATCATATGCATTCCTCTTCTGATACACCAGAGCTTAGATGATCAAATTTCATTGAATTAACTGTTCCACTGCTTGTAGGACCGTGTTTGACCTCATTTTTCTTGTGTGTTTGTCTTGCAACTAAGGCCTGGTACAAAATCAAGATCCAGAAGAACAATGGGCATGTTCTGTGTTATGGGGTGATCCAAAATACTCTCCCCAAATGGTCAAGGAAGTTTTCAGATTGATCCACTTTTCTAATGTTTCTAACCACAACCTTACAATACTACTGTAAAAACAAATTGAATGTGCTTAATCTTCCATAGGGCTAGCATACTCTACAGGTGTGTGTGTGGTGGTGTGTGTGTGCACGCGCACATGTGCATTTGTGTGTATGTGCACGTGCCTGTGTGCGTGCTTGCAAGTATGTGTGTGGGTGCACGTGTGTGTGTGTGTGTGTGCATGCGGGCACGTCAACATTCCAGGTAGGGGGCCAGATCAGGTAAGTATTCCACCTGTACAGGGGCTCTATGTATTTCAGCAGGTCGTCTCATTCTCACTGTGATAACCATCTCAAGGTGTTCTCCTCTCCGATGACACACCATCTCCTCTGACACACTGTACACTACACTGGCTCCACTGTTTATCACCACAGTCCTCATTTCATCCATCCATCTTCTCTTTCTTTCATTCATCCTCTCATTATTTTCAAGAAACCTCAGAGAGAGCAACTCAATCTTTATTTAGCTAAAGACGAGGGGACAAGGCACTTTAAGGTGGTCTAGTGTCGGATCGCTGGCCTTCGATTTCTCCATGAGCCTAAATGAGATGATCTGGTTCCCTCCCTAGGGAATTCATCGTATGACCGTATTATCAAGTAATTGATAGAAAAGAATTGAACCCTGTATTTGATAGAGGTCTTTCTCCATCTCTATTTCATTATGCTCCCCTCTCTTGTTCTCTCTCCATCTCTCTCTATTTCTCGCCCTCTCTCTCGCCCTTCCTCTCTCCCTCTCTCTCCTCCATCGCTCCAGTGAGACTACATTCATGCGTGACATTAATAGCTTGCTTGTCTTTGATTGATGAGTACTGGTGCAGCTATTTCTTTCTAAAAATCAATAATGGTCAATACCAATCCACTCACCAGCCCACCTCCCCCTACAGCGTTTATCCCCAGACTCACACTGTCCACTTACTGTATAGGCATTCAGAATATTTATTCAGACCCATCTCCCATATGGGCAGGCAGTATAGATCTCTCATTACAGACAGACAGTAGTACAACTCAGCAGCCACTCACATAAACAATCACAGGTCTTAAGATTCATGTCATTATTATCAAGCCACGACTCTGTTTTACTCAAGTAGACTGAGTAAGTGAGTAATAAAATATTCTCACTGCACCGTTCAGTATCAACTGATGTACTGTATACTTACATAAGGGCAATTCAAAGTGAACAGAATTACGCTGCGACTCAGATTTATCACTTTAAAATGTATGCCAAACAACAACCAATGATTGCAAAGTTAAACAAACCATAAATGTCTATGCACAAGGGCTACTTTTTAAAATATCAACTGAAAAAACGACAAAAACGCATTTACTTAAAGAACAGTGCAGATGCAAAGTTTGGTAACAGAATTACGGTTCGTGTGGTATGTGCCTTCTGTTACCAAACTTTGCATCTGCACTGTTCTTCAAGTAAATGTGTTTTTGTCGTCCTTGTGCATAGAGTTGTATGGTTTGTTGAATTTTGGAATCATTGCTTTTTGTTTGGCATACATATTAAAGTGAAAAATCTGAGCATCTAAGTAATTACGTTACTGTGGAATTGCCCATAACTAACATCATCAACTGTTTAAATATGGATTAGAACGTGTAGGGCTATAGCTACTGTTTATGTATAGCAGAGAGTATCAATCCCATCATCATGTTTTATACAGTAAGTAGAGTGGATGCATCCCAAATGATACCCTATTCCTATACTGTACAAACTAAAGTAGTGTACTATATAGGGAATAAGTTAGTGTGTAATCACTGTCACTGTGTATCCAGTGTGTGCTCTGTACTGTATGATGTAGCGTATTGTGTATGATGTGCTCTGTACTGTATGATGTAGCGTATTGTGTACGATGTGCTCTGTAGTGTAGGACCAGGGTTCCACGGGACCCAATGGACCCTGACCCTGTGTCTGTCTGTCTGTCTGCCTGTCTGTCACTCGGGGATAAATACGTCTGAACCACCCGCTGTGACCTCATCTTTCATCTACCAGAGATGTGACAGATGACAGGAAATACGCAAGTCTATTACCTGTTATACCAGAGAAGCCCTTAACTTCCATTACAACACATAGGCTCTGCTTTAATATTCAATAACACTGACATATACCACATAGAATGAAGCGATGTATTGGCCATGCATTTTAAGTGGTATGCTAGTAGGGATATCGCAACATAAACATACTCTCAATGTAAACAGTATCAGGAGATGAGCAGAAGTGAGTATTTGGTATTAAAGTCCTTACAGTTTAGTTCACGTTAGTAGCTTATGAGACAGGGTGTACATGCAAAAATAGCAATACGCATAGTTAATACAACATTAATAAATGTATAGAGCAGTGCAACCAATGTTTCAGCGTTATCGTTCGTCGAAGGAAAAGAAAGCTGTAAAAGTCAAGGAGAGCTGGTTGGTTTGGCTACCTGTGAGACAGAGAGAGCTTAACGTTATCTCTGTTCCACAGACAGAGCAACAGAGCTGTAGTGATTACCACCACATAGTTGCTGTACCCTAACTCTCCCATGGCTCCTGTTAGAGCTGCAGAGGACCGACAGACAGACAGACAGACAGACAGACAGACACTGAACCGGCTAGTTGGCCAGAGCCCTGCTGTAAACTAACACTGTAAACAGATGTCACTGGAACTGTGTGTAAACACAAGCGCTTTCCTTTCCTTTCTCTCTGGCCCGGCCCTGAGTGGTACTGTACCTGTGTATTTATGGAAAAATCACACTGATTAACTCTTTAGTCATATCACAATTTACTTATTTAATTATGGCGCTGCCTACTCCAGACGAATCGTTTTTAAAATCATATGAGCAAACAATATTTCACTTTATTTGGAACGCTAAGCCAGACAAAATTAAACGTGCCTGTTTATATAATGAATATGAGTTTGAGGGGCTGAAATTATTAAATATTAAAGCATTAAACCTCTCAATAAAAGCTTTACTCATACATAAATTATACTTAAACCTGAACTGGTTCTCTAGTAGATTACTAAGAAAGCCTCAATCATTGTTCAAAAATTGACTTGTTTCCTTTATACAGAATACAATTTCAAATTTTCGGTTAATTGAAAATTAAACCTTGTTCAAAGTATCACCCTTTCTTAAACAAGTCATACAAAGCTGGTTACAATTTAAATGTTATCCTGTGTACCATCACATTTTTACAAAAAGTCCTGCAGTACAACAAGTGTCCCTAGTGTATTTTCTTAACTCAGGCTAGCTGTGTATGGTAGACAGAACCACAAGGTCAACCAACAGGCCTCAACAGCCCTCTCCGTACTCATGTGTGTCTGTGGCTATAGTTCTGTTTCTGTGGTGATTGTTTTGTGTCTGTGGTTGTGGTTGCTACGCGGTATTGTTTTACTGACCACATTATTCCACAGAATCTGGCTCCATGTGTTTTCTCTACAGATAACAGAGGTTCTTTCAGGGCAGAGCGAGCGGGTCGACCGCCTTTGTAGACGTTTCTCAATGAAATGACTCCAGAAGCCTATCTGCACCCCCCTCACTTGATCTAGATGAACCTGTTGACGTAGATGTATGTGTGTGTGTGTGTGTGTGTGAGCACACGCTTGTGTGTAAGTGTGAGAGAGTGTGTGCGTATGTGAGTGCTTGCTTGTGTAATACGCACCGACGTCGTCGTTCTTGAAAATCAGCTGTTATGTGCTTATGTCCCAATGCCATGACAGCATGCGTCTGTGTGCATCCAGTGTGCACCTCGGGTGTGCGTAAGAGCATGCATGCGTGTGTAGCCTACCTACACACGTGTGCGTTTTTGTGTGTATTCTCTGCACCGACCGCTCTCCCATAGCCTGATAGAGGACAGTGACAGGCTAAGCATCGCATGCTCCACTGCGGACTAGCGCACCATGCACAGCCAGTCGGACTGTAAGTAAGCATTTCACAGTAAGGTCTACACCTGTTGTGTTCGGCGCACGTGACAAATAAAATGCGAATGGATTTGCACAGCCAGTCAGACAGACTCAATCTCTGACACACAGAGCATGTAGATATGATAGGACAGAGCCCAGCTCAGCAGCACATTACCAGGCAAGAGAAACATCACATTATTACAGATCACATCACTTCACTGCATCTCACTGCTCAGTCTGAATGGATGAACACACAGTGAGTACATTATGGGTACAGACACGCACACACTACTACACACATGTAAACACACACTCACACACACAGCCAGGCACCGCTTCCGAGTTAGCTACACAAGTAGGTGAGGTGAGGTTAGCTTTATAACAAGACGATCTTGAAAGAGTACTTCAAAGATATCAAATATACAATTAGATTATATTTCTATGAGTGTAAATGAGATGACACATGCAGAAGTGGTTTGGGTTTCCTGAGTAGAAACATGGAGAATGAGTAAACCTGTCATTCTGCCCAGCGGACTCACAGTGCCCGACTGAGAGACTGATTGCTTTTCTCCTGCCGATGCTTTTTCTGAGAAAGAACAATTCCTGTCCATGAAAGTCAAAGCCCTCTTGGACTCGATGGTGGCTGCTGTCTTTTAATCTTCCTGTAGTGTCTGTATGGATCCCTGGGAGCGGTGCGAATAATTCCCCCCATGGAAGGGAAATAATGAATGTGACTAGGGATGTGGCGGTCATGACATTTTGTCAGCCGGTGATTGTCAAGCAAATAACTGCCAGTCTCACGGTAATTGCTTCCACATATAGCCTACAAGCCACTGATGCAGACTTTTGGAACATCTACATTTAAAAAAGTCTAATAAATCAATTTAATATTCTCTACACAATCACACTAAATATATTATTTATTTTAGACAGGTCTAAAGAAACATGATATGAAGAAAATGTAATCTATTTCAGAAGAACAGAATAGCATATTCTGAGTTGTCCTTATATTAGGTCCTGATCTGGCTATAAATATAAAAGTAGGCCTAGCTGAAGGGATCCTTCTCTTTTGAATAGAGGCCATCAAAACTCTGTTTTCTCACGCAATTGCATAGCCTATAGAAATGTTGCGCAACATCAGCTCATGGGCTCTGATGAAGTGTTTGATTTGATTTTCGATAACATTAGCATCGATGTCAGTGTGATTATAGGGACAATAGAGTGCTGAATACCAGGCAGTTAGTGAGTTTGGTAGGCTAATAATGACCATCAGCAGCATCAGAGCTTGGAGAAGCCTAGTAACCGTGACTAAGCGGTCACATGGAATTTGACTACGGTCATGACTCGTGACTGCCGGTGTGGCGGTAAAACAGTCATCGTAACCGCCCTAAATGTGACTCATAGAGGAAGAACATTGACTAAATATGGAGTTGGAGAAGTAATGAGGATGGAGGTAGATAGATAAAGTTAGGAATATCAAGTTATAAGAATTGGGAAATCAGGATTAAGTTAGGAGGATCAAGTTATGAAGATCAAGTATTGAGGATCAAGTAATGAAGATCAAGCTATGATGATCAAGTTAGAAGGATCACACTATGAGAGATGATTTGTTGTGTGGCGAGGACAGGAACCGCCAGTTCCCTCTCAGCTGTAATCTGACTGTGCTAATAACATCCCATCGAGCTAAAGATGTGGAGCTGAGAGAGTGCTCCTGCCACATTGACCAGGCCTCTGGGGAATAACGGTTAGACACACTGACCATTAGCTTATTCAGATGGGTACAATGTTACAAGACATTCAGATAGCTAGAGATACACCAAATAATGTTTAGAACAGAAGTAGTTATCGGTCATAAAGAATATGGAATCGTCAGCACTATGTTTCACTTTTCTATATATAATGCTATGTATTGTGGTGTTAGTGGGTCCACTGCTTAGCTAGCTAACTAACTAGAAGTACGAGGAGAATAGCTCAAGTTGAACCGGCGAAACAGGTTCTAATGCCCTCGAAATACAGGCTAACAGAGGGTTAGAAGAGTTGTCCAAAACAATAAACTTGTCTGGCTCACTGTATAACTTGGTGGAACTCAGAGGAGATGTTATTGTGATCGATTCAGTCTTGGTCTGTCTCAGATCCCCCTCAACCCCCAAAACTAGTGGCCTATCAGCTATATGAACTAGGGTCAACTCCTCCCCCTATAGTTACCTAGGAAGAGTATGTGGGTCTCTGATCGTGGCACTGGTGATGTCCGGGCTACATTGCGGGGTGCTTCACTTCTTCTCCATGGCAGTGCTACATTGCGTGGAAGGTGCTACATTGCGGGGTACAATGGCTACATGTGGCGTCACTCCTTCTCCGTGGAAGGTGTGCTGCAGCGATGAGGAGACCTGGGTTGTGCTCTGGTGGGTGTCCTGGCGAAGGCTGATTGCTTGTTCCCTTTATAGGGAGCCGTCCCTGTGCAGCACCAAGTCTGGCCTTTGGGGGCCATCTTAACACTGTAGACAACTTCTCCAACTCTTTTCATCACATTGCAGGGTCCGATCCACTTGCTATCCAGCTTTGGACTCCAGCCTTTTACCCTCTTAAGGCCATTCACTCACACGAAATCACCAGCCTGGAAGTCTTGACCTTTGACATGTGCATCGTAGCCTCACTTCTGCCAGATGCCTGCCAGTTCCATCTGCTGCTGAGCAAAGTTATCGGTCACCTCCAAGCGGTCCTGCATCTGACGGGAATACTCAGGACCTGCTGTGGCAGCTGTTGCGTCAGGCAACCACCTGTACGCAAGTTCCGGTGGGGTCCTCAATTCTCTCCCCAGCAGCCCATTGTGCAGCCCATTGACTCCTGAGCCGCACTTCGACAGGCAATGACAATGAAGGGAATTTCGAGGCTCTGGTCCGGGGCAATCTCGAGGGCTAGTTGGGCACCTAAAGTCTGCATGAATCTTTCGATTAGTCCATCACTTTGCGGATGCAAGGGGGTAGTCTGCATCTTCCTGATACCCAGCCGGTCACACATTCCAGCAAATACTCATGAATCAAAGTTCCTGCCTTGATCAGAATGGAGTACCGATGGCGTCCCAAAGTGGCGGAACATCACTTGCACCAAGGCCTCAGCCACAGTTGTTGCCTCTTGGTCAGGTATGGGGTACCCTTCCGGCCACTTCTTGATGTAGTCGATGGCAACTAGCACAAACCGGTTTTACTCTGCAGGTCCATGGTAATGGCCCCAACACATCAACAGATACTCTGTCCATGGGAGCCCCTACCTGTGATGACTGCAAGGGAGCACAGGATTGATTCTGGGGACCTTTATGGGAAGTAGTCTTCAACATCCCGTCTTCGCTGACCCCAGTAGAACATCTGTCGCAGTGACCTTGGTCTGGCCCCCGCTCGAAAGGGGTATCCTTCTGCAACAGGTGGTACAAGGGGGTGGCCACAGTGGCAAACCCAGCAATGAAGCATCTGTAATAGGAGGCTAGCCCTAAGAAAGACCATAGATGGTGTATGTTGTCGGGTGTAAGCCATTCCCAGCAGCGACTTTATCCGGCATCGTCATGATTCCTGCTTGGCTGACTCTGTGTACGAGGAAGCTAATCTCTTTCTGCATGAAACTGCACATTTCTGGGTGAAGCTTAAACCCAGCTCTTTGGATTCGACCCAGAACTTCCTTCAAGTTTTCAAATGCAGACTCAAGGCTTGTCGCATGGACCAGTAGGTCATCGAAGTACACCACACATTGTTCCTGGGGCACACCTTTAAGAACATTCTTCATAAGCCTCTCGAAGGTGGCAGGGGCATTGCACAAGCCGAATGGCATAGAGGTAAATTGCCTTGTCCTTTGGTGAAGGCAGTCTTCGCTTTGTCTTCAGGGGCCAGTGTTACCTGCCAGTATCCGCTCCGTAGATCTAGGGAAGAGAACCACGCTGAGCCAGCGACATAATCGAGGCACTTGTCTATCTGAGGCAGCGTTACCGTCTTGTAGTTGAGTTGCCGATAGTGAGCACAGACTATCAGACGGTTCGATGGTGTCGGTAGACGCCATCTGTTTTATGAGGTCATCCGCTTTGGCTTGGTGGGCGTAGCGCATCCATCTGTGGCGTGGGTGGATGGGGCGTGCATTGCCTGTGTCAATGGTGTGCTGCACCAAGTGGATTCGACCTACATCATTAGGGGTGACATCAAAGCTGGGCCTAAAATAGTGTATAAGAGATCATAAAAAAGATTTAGCTGTGACTCTTATGTGGATGATGTAAAAAATATTTGTTGGTCTTATGTGATTAATAAGGAGCATCCAGATGCTGCCGTTGATTAATTTATGAAATTGCTTCTTTCAATTATTGTGTTATGCGACAAAAAAAAAACATTTTAGAGTGGTCTTCTTTGACCCCAGCACAAGGTGCACCTGTGTAATGATCATGCTGTTTAATCAGCTTCTTGATGTGCCACACCTGTCAGGTGGATGGATTATCTTGGCAAAGGAAAAATGCTAACTAACAAGGATGTAAACCAAATTGTGCACACAATTTGAGAGAAATAAGCTTTTTGTGCATAGGGAACATTTCTGGGATGTTTTATTTCAGCTAATGAAAGATGGAACCAACACTTTACATGTTGCATTTATATTTTTGTTCAGTGTAGATGGAAAGCTATTGAGGATGGTAGCTGAGTCTATAGCCATTCCTATCGGTCATATCTTTAATCTGAGCCTAGAGGAAAGTCTTTGTCCTCAGGCCTGGAGGGCAGCCAAAGTCATTCCGCTACCCAAGAATGGTAAAGCGGCCTTTACTGGTTCTAACAGCAGACCTATCAGCTTGCTGCCAGCTCTTAGCAAAAATGGTGTTTGACCAAATACAATGCTACTTCTCTGTAAACAAAGTAGGTGTATACAGTGCATTCTGAAAGTATTCAGACCATTTGACTTAGTCCACATTTTGTTACATTACAGCCTTATTTTAAAATTGATTAAATAATTGTTGCCCCTCATCAATCTACATACAATACCCTATAATGACAAAGCAAAAACAGGTTTCTAGAAATGTTTGCACATTTATTAAAAATAAAAAACGGAAATATCACATTTACATAAGTATTCAGACCCTTTACTCAGTACTTTGTTGAAGCACCTATGGCAGCCATTACAGCGTCAAGTCTTCTTGGGTATGACGCTACAAGCTTGGTACACCTGTATTTGGGGAGTTTCTCCCATTCTTCTCTCCTGATCCTCTCAAGCTCTGTCAGGTTGAATGGGGAGCGTCGCTGCACAGCTATTTTCAGGTCTCTCCAGAGATTCAATTACGGGCTTTGGCTGGGCCACTCAAGGACATTCAGAGACTTGTCCCGAAGCCAGTCCTGTGTTGTCTTGGCTGTGGGCTTAGGGCCGTTGTCCTGTTGGAAGGTGAACCTTCACCCCAGTCTGAGGTCCTGAGCGCTCTGGAGCAGGTTTTCATCAAGGATCTCTCTGTACTTTGCTCCATTAATCTTTCCCTCGATCCTGCCACTGAAAAACATCCCCACAGCATGATGCTGCCACCACCATGCTTCACCATAGGGATGTGCCAGGTTTCCTCCAGACGTGACGCTTGGCATTCAGGCCAAAGAGTTCAATCTTGCTTTCATCAGACCAGAGAATCTTGTTTCTCATGGTCTGAGAGTCCTTTAGGTGCCTTTTGGCAAACTCCAAGCGGGCTGTCATGTGCCTTTAACAGAGGAGTGGCTTCCGTCTGGCCGCTCTACCATAAAGGCCTCATTGGTGGAGTGCTGCAGAGATGGTTGTCCTTCTGGAAGGTTCTCCCATCGCCACAGAGGAACTCTGGAGCTCTGTCAGAGTGACCATCGGGTTCTTGGTCACCTCCCTGACCAAGGTCCTTCTCCCCCGATTGATCAGTTTGGCTGGGCGGCCAGCTCTAGGAAGAGTCTTGGTGGTTCCAAACTTCTTCCATTTAAGAATGATGGAGGCCACTGTGTTCTTGGGGACCTTCAATGCTGCAGAAATGTTTTGGTACACTTCCCCAGATCTGTGCTTCGACACAATCCTGTCTCTGAGCTCTACGGACAATTCCTTCAACCTCATGGCTTGGTTTTTGCTCTGACATGCACTGTCAACTATGAAACATTATATAGACAGGTGTGTGCCTTTCCAAATCGTCCAATCAATTTATTTTACCACAGGTGGACTCCAATCAAGTTGTAGAAACATCTCAAGGATGATCAATGGAAACAGGATGCACCTGAGCTCAATTTCGAGTCTCATAGCAAAAGGTCTGAATCCTTATGTAAATAAGTTATTTCTGTATTTTATTTTGTATACATTTCTAAACATTTCTAAAAACCTGTTTTCGCTTTGTCATTATGGGGTATTGTGTGTAGATTGATGAGGTAAAAAAATTATTGAATCCATTTTAGAATAAGGCTTTAACTTAACAATAACGTGGAAAAAGTCAAGGGGTCTGAATACTTTCCGAATACACTGTAGACAGGAAGCAGTGGTGGTCGGTGCCGTTTAAGATTAAGGAGGAAAAATATTTCATGAGCATGGCCTTATTTCTCTTACTGTCACGCCCTGGTTCTGGGGACTCTGAAATGTTGAGCCAGGGTGTGGATTTTCTATGTTTAGTTTCACGGGGTAGCTTCTATGTTGTGTTTTCTATGTTTTGGGTTTTGTTCTAGATCATATAGATCTATGTTGGTCAGGGGGTTTCCCAATCAGAGGCAGCTGTTGCTCGTTGTCTCTGATTGGGAGCCATACTTAGGTAGGCTGTTTTCAGCTATTCTTTGTGGGATCTTGTTCTGATTTGGTTTGTGTTATACCGTAGACGTCACGTTATCGTTGTTGTTTTGATCGTGTGATCATTCTAAATAAATAATATGTTCACCTTCAACGCTGCGCCTTGGTCCTCCTCCTTAGACGATCGTGACAGAAGATCCCACCTTGACTGGATCAAGCAGCGTGACGAGGAGAGAGGATGGACGTGGGAGGAGATGAGTGCGAGTCTGGCAAGAGGGATGGAGGCCTTGGCCACGGGTAGGAGTGAAGCCCATACATTTTTTAGGGGGGGGCTAACGCCGTGGACGACGGGGCAGCAGGAGGACGCCAGGTTACGGGAGTCACTGGTCACCAGGGGGAAGGAGGTTGTAGAGGCACGGCGAGAGGTACTGGCGTGTGTTGCCAGTCCGGTCCGGCCTGTTCCTGATCCCCACGTAGGGCCAGTGGTGTGTGTTCCCAGTACGGTCCGGCCTGTTCCTGCCACTCGCACCAAGTCAGTGGTGCGTTTCGTCAGCCCGGCGCGGCCCGTTCCTGCTCCCCGCACCAAGTCAGTGGTGCGCTTCGTCAGCCCGGCTCGGCCCGTTTCTGCTCCCCGCACCAAGTCAGTGGTGCGCTTCGTCAGCCCGGCTCGGCCCGTTCCTGCTCCCCGCACCAAGTCAGGGGTGCGCTTCGACAGCCCGGCTCGGCCCGCTCCTGCTCCCCACACCAAGCCAGTGGTGTGCGTCGTCAGTCCGGCTCGGCCCGTTCCTGCTCCCCGCACCAAGTCAGGGGTGCGCTTCGACAGCCCGGCTCGGCCCGCTCCTGCTCCCCACACCAAGCCAGTGGTGTGCGTCGTCAGTCCGGCACGGCCCGTGCCTGTTCCCCGCACCAAGTCAGGGGTGCGCTTCGACAGCCCGGCTCGGCCCGCTCCTGCTCCCCACACCAAGCCAGTGGTGTGCGTCGTCAGTCCGGCACGGCCCATGCCTGTTCCACCGGTGGCTGGTCCGGCACCGGTCAGATGCTTCACGTCGGAGCTAGAGCAATCCGCTCCACCAGTGTTCAGTCCAGCTCCGGCCAGCAGGGCCAGACCGGACCAGGGGTACTGTGGGGGGTTAGAGAGGGAGTGGGGATCATGCCCAGAGCCGGATCCGCCGCCAAGGCGGAGTGCCCACCCGGTCCCTCCCCTGTGGTGTTCTGTTGGCGCGGTCGGAGTCCGCGCCTTTGGGGGGGGGGTACTGTCACGCCCTGGTTCTGGGGACTCTGAAATGTTGAGCCAGGGTGTGGATTTTCTATGTTTAGTTTCACGGGGTAGCTTCTATGTTGTGTTTTCTATGTTTTGGGTTTTGTTCTAGATCATATAGATCTATGTTGGTCAGGGGGTTTCCCAATCAGAGGCAGCTGTTGCTCGTTGTCTCTGATTGGGAGCCATACTTAGGTAGGCTGTTTTCAGCTATTCTTTGTGGGATCTTGTTCTGATTTGGTTTGTGTTATACCGTAGACGTCACGTTATCGTTGTTGTTTTGATCGTGTGATCATTCTAAATAAATAATATGTTCACCTTCAACGCTGCGCCTTGGTCCTCCTCCTTAGACGATCGTGACAATTACAGCATAGTGGATGACTGTCATTCATATTCCATTTACCCAGCTTAATGTAACATCGATAGGTTTAGGTTATTACTTAATACAAAAATGTTCCCTATACCGTACAAACAAAAGTTTATAATTTAGGTACAAAGGTCGAGAGACAAATTGGAGTAATCAAGGTGACAGACAATGACACATTCAATATCGCTTTGCACACTCTTGCCTGCATCTAGCTAATCTGGTGTGTCTAATCATTAGTCCAAACAGTTGCATAACATTTTGCAACTAAAATGAGAGTTTCTATTGGACAATTTCAGGTAGTTCCCTTCCAGTTTCGTTTTATGCACCAGTGTGGCGTTAGCGGGTCCACTCCTTAGCTAATTACACCCCTGATCACCCGAACGCACAGTTCACTTTCATAGCAGCCAAATATAGCATCATCACTTTGCTCGTTGTAGAATTCCTTCTCACATCTACATGCTCTCCTCCTCTCACCTTTTTCCTTCGCTTGTGGACATTAGTGAACAACACAACAGCTGTCTGTGACCAGGCACAAAACCTATCCAATCCAAACCTTCATACCATAACCGCTAACCGCTACACAGTTTACATCGTTGTCACCATATTAACGTTATAGTTAACAAACTAGAACTAACACGTTAGTAAACCCACAATCCAATCCATGTGTACAATCACGCAGTACAGAAAGCTTACCTTGACTTGGAAGAGTTGCAGTGTTGGATTGCCTTAGCCAGCTAGCTAACATAAATAGCATTCCTCTCTGTTTGAGTCAGGTTGTTGAGTAGGCTAAATTAGCTGAATTAGCTAAGTAAATGAAAGGTAAGCTAAGAAGAAGAAAAAATACAATGAAATATAGCTAGCTCTCTCTTTCTGCTGCTTCTCCTTAAATGTTGAAGAAATTAATTTATTCAAAAACTGTTTCTATTGTCTTTCTCTCTCTTTGAGTCAAATACTCACCACACTTTATGCACTGCAGTGCTAGCTTGCTGTAGCTTATGCTTTCACTACTAGATTCATTCTCTGATCCTTTGATTGAATGGACAGCATGTCAGATCATACTGCAAGAGATCTGATAGGTTGGAGGACGTCCTCCAGAAGTCGTCATAATTACTGTGTCTACGGAAGGGGTTGAGAACCATAAGCCTCCTAGGGTTTCTATTGAAGTCAATGTACCCAGAGGAGACCGGAAAATAGCTGCCCTCCAGCTACACCATAGTGCTACCCTAGAGGGTGCTGTTGAGGCTACTGTAGACCTTCATTGCATAACAGTGTGAATTAATCAGTTATTTGGTAACGTGAATATATTTAGTATAGTTTTATCTAAAAATTAATTTCCCGAAGTAGGGGCCACAAGGGTGGAGTCAGGGGCTGGACAATAATGCCATTTGTGGCCTCTCTGGCAACACTAGTAGCAGATCTGTTGTCGTTGGTCCTCTGGAGATATCAAGTTGAAGGAAGGTGGACACACTGGAGCCGTGCCGAAGGAAGTTGGAGCAAGTCATCACTTGGTTAGGGGAGCATCCAAAGCCTTCGATGAGTATGTCTTCCACTTCCTGCACCCACTTTAAAGCTGCCTCCAGTGTCTGAGGGTTATTGAGCCAAACCTGTTGGCGTAGGAGCATGGGAAGTAGGCCACAGCGGAACGCATTTCTGGTTAACACTGATCTGGTAGCTTTATCAAACTCAGGGTAACATCTTTGTGCCAGGTAGTGTAGTTTGGCTGCAAACACACCCAGCTTCTATCCAGGGGCTCTGTATCTTGCATTGAACCTCTGTTGCATCACTGCAGTGGGTGTGGAGTTCCCAAAGCGCCTCTCCAAGGCGCTGACTATTGCTTGGGGGTTATTCAGGTCGGCCATCATCACATCTAGAATAGCTTTCCTAGCCTCTCCCTACAACGCTGGCTAACTGGAGCTTGAGGCACAGCATAACTAACAGCATCTTCATCTGTGCATCCGGGGTAGAGAGTATAGCTAAACATAGTGGGACAGCAACGCGGGTTAGAATAACTCTCTTGGCTGAGATCAACATTAGCATAGCTAACTCCAGTGGCCTGGCTACTGTGATAAGCCTCTCTTTCATAAGGAAATGTGCATTCAGGTTTTCTAGCATGGCTAACTCTTGGTTTGCATCCTGTTCTCTGCCTTGGCCGTGGCCACCATGGATAACATGGGAGACGCCATCTTGTTTGTTTTGGTGCGTCGGCTGCTCCACGAGACTCATCCGCGCGGGTGGGGCGAACTGGAATGGCGCTTTCATCATAACCTGAGGTAACTCGGTTAGCAGAGTAGCTGTGGGTGTCTGTGGAAATCCTCTGATCTCCTTTTTTCTCATGACTGGAGCTTCATCTGATGACCACTTATTTGTCATCTCCGGAAGAGTAAAGGTAGTAAAGTGATCCATAGTTTTTTCGATTGTATCTGTCCCGTCGTCTTCTCTCCAGTAGCTAGCTAGCTGGCGTGAGGGGGACGGTGGCTTGGCTAATCCCATTTTCGAGCACCAGTGTGGCGTTAGCGGGTCCACCCTTAGCTAGCTAACTAACTAGAAGAACGAGGAGACTTAAACTCAAGTTGAACCGGCAAGCCGGGTTTTAATGCCCTAAAAATACAGGCTTGCCAAAAAACAATAAACGTGTCTGACGCAAATGTTATCCCCTCCTCCCAAAACTCACTTTTTTAACTTTTTCACTGTCCCCCACATGATAGAGGGTCACTACATTATGTTGTACCTTGTTGAGTTGAATAAGCACCTGGCGTTCCTACCCCAGCCATTTGTTATACAACATACATCGCTCCCAATCATGAAGAATATGGAATCGTCAGATCTATGTTTCAACACCCCTGGCATTTCCATCAATACTGACCAGCCAGGCGTGTGTCTGTGAGAGACAGATCCCAGACGTAGACAACACAGACAGCCGTGAAATCCCTGACAAGCCTGTTTAGACACATCTGACCGTCACTAACTACACTACAGCCCATCTCACATCAACACTCTGTCTGTCTGTCTGTCTGTCTGTCTGTCTGTCTGTCTGTCTGTCTGTCTGTCTGTCTGTCTGTCTGTCTGTCTGTCTGTCGGTTACATCTCTAGCTTAAATTAACATGAAAAATTATATTAACCCACAAAGCTACATAATAACCTAGTTATTGTCATGAGCCTCTCACTCCACCGGGTTACCACCTTTATTTTCTTCCACTCTGCTCACCACTCTCTCTACTCAGCCTAACTAGCTCCACCTGTCCCTGCTCTGCTCTGCTCTAATTACTCTGCCAGCTGCGCTGCATTACCCACTACCTCTCCCAGTATTTAAGGCCCTGTCTTTCAGCTCTCCGGTGTCAGATCGTCTGCAAAGCTCACACCCGGAACCTGTTTGCTCGCGCTTCTGGCTCACCCTGGTTTTGTGACCCCGGACCTGCCTGATTTTTGGATGCTCTTCTGCCCCAGGAGATCCAGACCTGCTTCTGCCATTACGACTCCTGACTACTCTTCAATCCCGGTAACTCTGACCAGCCTTCTGCCTTGCTACTACGTATTTTGGATTTCCCTTGAACTGTACTGCTGCCTTGTTTCATTCCGCCCTGTTGTGTCTGTGTCTCCCCCCCCCAGGATTTCTGGACCACCCACCACCGGCTTCATAGGACGCATCGCTGCCACTGGGGGGGGCACAGACCCAGCACATTGGACGGGATCCCTGTTACCCCTGGAGCCTTCATTCACTCCCTACTTCCCTTTTCCCTTAAGTTTTAATAAACTTTCTGGTGTGACGCAATTGTGGTCCTCTGGTCGTCTGTCTGAACCGTGACAGTACGATCTGACCATTATGGACTCAGCGCACACTTTCCCCGACATGGAAACCGATGAGCATGAGCAGCAGTTCCAGCAGCAGCAACAACAACTCGCCATGATCATTCAACTCCTCACCAACCTTACCCCAGCCAGTCTGCCCACCAGCCCTGCCCCCGAGTTACCTGCCCCGGTCATTGCAGCCGCTGCTCCGGAACCCAAGATTGGAAACCCCGAGCGGTTCAACGGCGACTCAACCCAGGTCCGGCCATTCCTGACTAGCTGCCGACTTCAGTTCTCCTTGCAGCCAAGGACCTTCGCCACGGAGGGGGCTAAAGTTGGGTATGCCATCACTCACCTGACGGGCCGAGCTCGACTCTGGGGAACAGCAGAGTTCGAACGTCAAACCCCCGCATGTGCAACCTTCGACCTGTTTGCTGAGGAGATGCTGAAGGTGTTTGACCTGGATTCACCAACCGCAGAGGCGTCTCGTGAACTGTTCAGTATTCGACAAGGCAGACGTACAGTCGCAGACCATTCCATCGACTTCCGAACCCTGGCTAGACGAAGTTCTTGGAACACACCATCGTTGGTGGACGCGTTCTTCCATAGTTTGGCTGACTATATCAAGGACGAGTTGGTCTCCCATGAACTGCCTTCCACTCTTGATGAAGCCATCGCACTGACTGTCAGGATCGACAGAAGGATACAGACCCGTCGTCGTGAGAGGGGGCGCCAAGGTCCACCTACTACCGGCATTCGGAGAGATCCGACTGGGCTCCTGTCATCTACTGCCACTCACCCAGGTCAGCTTGATCAGTCTGAGCCTATGGAGATTGGGCGAGCCTCTCTCACTCCTGCAGAGCGCCAGCGCCGCTTCACCTCAAACCTCTGCCTCTATTGTGGAGGTGATGGACATCGTGTGGTAACCTGCCCTTTAAAGGGCCGAAGCTCACCGGGCATAGGGGGAGTCCGGTTGAGTTCAATGACCATCCAGTCCTCCGATCGCAAACCCCTGCTGCAAGTTCACCTCCGCCTCTCTGACTCAACTCACACCCTGGCTGCTCTGGTGGATTCTGGCGCCGAAGCCAACATAATGGACATCAAGCTGGCACGCCAACTGGGACTGGAGAACCTCCGTTTGACACCTCCTATTCCTGCCCGGGCACTGGACGGACACTTACTCGGATCGGTCACTCATGTCACGGCCCCGGTCTCGATGGGTCTGTCCGGAAACCATCAAGAAACTATCCAGTTTCACCTGCTCCCCTCTCCAGGCCAACCCCTCATCCTGGGTTACCCATGGCTCCGCCGGCACAACCCTCAGCTCGACTGGGTGACCGGGGTGATCAGGGAGTGGGGAGAGGACTGCCACCGAACCTGCCTGCTTGCTGCCGCACTACCCCCTCGGCCAGTACCTACTAACTCCGCTCCTGACCTCTCCAATGTCCCAGAATGCTACCATGGTCTCAGAGAGGTGTTTAACAAAGCAAGAGCCACATCTCTGCCCCCTCACCGACCGTACGACTGTGCCATCGACCTCCTCCCTGGAACAGCTCCTCCAAAGGGTCGTCTTTATTCGTTGTCTGCTCCTGAAAGAAAGTCCATGGAGGACTACATCAATGGCTCTCTGTCCGCAGGATTAATCCGTTCATCTTCATCTCCTGCTGGTGCTGGCTTCTTCTTTGTGGGGAAGAAGGACGGATCTCTTCGCCCCTGCATCGACTACAGGGGACTCAACGACATCACAGTGAAAAACCGTTACCCTCTGCCTCTGCTCACCTCTGCTTTTGAGTTGCTCCAGGGAGCCACTGTTTTTACCAAGTTGGATCTCAGAAACGCTTACCACCTAGTGCGGATCCGGGAGGGAGATGAATGGAAAACCGCATTCAATACACCAACAGGCCACTACGAGTATCTGGTTATGCCTTTTGGCCTCACCAATGCTCCTGCTGTGTTCCAGGCTCTAGTGAATGATGTACTGCGGGACATGTTAAACAAGTTTGTCTTCGTTTACCTGGATGACATCTTAATCTACTCCAGAAACCTGTCTGAACACACCCGCCATGTCCAGCAAGTCCTTCATCGTCTTCTGGAGAATTCCCTCTACGCCAAGGCAGAGAAATGTGAGTTTCACGTCAAGACAGTGGCCTTCCTGGGGTACATAGTGGCAGAGGGAAGTATCCAAATGGATCCTGCCAAAGTATCAGCAGTCACTTCATGGCCAGTGCCGGAGAACAGAAAGAAGCTGCAACAGTTTCTGGGGTTTGCTAACTTCTACAGAAAGTTTATCCGGAACTACAGTACCGTTGCTGCCCCTCTCACTGCTCTAACCAGCACCAAGCAACCCTTCACCTGGACCCCAGCAGCCGAGAAAGCCTTCAGTACCCTCAAGGTGAGGTTCACCTCCGCTCCCATCCTCCAGATGCCTGATGTGGACCGGCAATTCATTGTGGAGGTGGACGCCTCGGATGTGGGAGTTGGTGCTGTGATTTCTCAGTGGGCTGCGGAGGATAGGAAGCTCCATCCCTGTGCCTTTTTCTCACGTCGGTTGTCCCCCTCTGAGTGCAATTACGACATAGGGAACCGTGAGCTGCTGGCTGTGAAGCTTGCCTTGGAGGAGTGGCGTCACTGGCTGGAGGGGTCCACCATTCCATTTCTCGTTTGGACCGATCATAAGAACTTGGAGTACATCCGCACGGCCAAACGGTTGAACTCCAGGCAGTCCCGCTGGGCCCTGTTCTTCACCAGGTTTAATTTCACTCTGTCATACCGGCCTGGATCACGCAACACCAAGCCAGACGCCCTCTCCCGTCAATTCCAGAAGGATGACACCCCCTCCAAGGACCCTGTGTCGATTCTGCCAAGTCCCTGCATCGTTGCAGCTCTGACCTGGGCTGTTGAGGAACAGGTGCTGGAGGCTCTCCGTAACCAGCCAGGTCCCAGCACTTGCCCAGCTGACCGCCTTTTTGTCCCCGAAGACCTGAGGTCCCAGGTCGTTCAGTGGGGACATGACTCCCGCCTAGCTTGTCACCCTGGCTCCACCCGCACTTACAACCTGCTCGCCCAGAGGTTCTGGTGGCCCTCTCTGAGAAAGGATGTACGGGAATTCGTCCAAGCCTGCCCCATCTGCAACCAACACAAGTCGTCCTGCCAGCCCCCAGCCGGATTGCTGCAGCCCCTGCCTGTGCCCAGACGTCCCTGGTCTCACATCGCCCTTGACTTTGTCACGGGGCTGCCCCCTTCAAGTGGCATGACCGTCATTCTCACCATAGTTGACCGTTTCAGCAAGATGGCACACTTCATTCCCCTCCCCAAGCTCCCAACCGCCAAGGAGACCGCCCAGGTGGTCCTGGAACACGTCTTCCGGATCCACGGACTGCCAAAGGATGTAGTTTCTGACCGTGGTCCACAATTCTCCTCCGCTTTTTGGAAGGAGTTCTGTCACCTGCTGGGAGCCACAGTCAGTCTGACTTCCGGATTCCATCCCCAATCCAATGGGCAGTCAGAGCGGGCTAATCAGGAGCTCGAGAAGGCACTGCGATGCATGACTTCACGCAACCCCCACTCCTGGTCGCAGCAATTGACATGGGTGGAGTACGCACACAATTCTCTGACCTGCTCTGCCATCGGTATGTCCCCTTTCCAATGTGTTTATGGATACCAGCCTCCTCTATTTGCCAGCCAGGAAGAGGAGGTTACTTGCCCATCTGCACTTGCTTTTGCCCGTCGATGTCGCCGCACCTGGTCACAAGCCCGAGCCACACTCCTCAGATCCGTTGCCAGCTACACTACCGGGGCCAACCGTCGGAGAATTCCTGCTCCCACCTACCATGTTGGTCAAAGGGTGTGGTTGTCATCGAAGAACCTGCCACTCAGGGTGGAGTCGCAGAAGCTGGCACCTCGGTTCATTGGCCCATTCCCTATCATAAGAGTGATTAGCCCAACTGCTGTCCGGCTCCAACTGCCTAATTCCCTGAGGGTGCACCCCACTTTCCATGTGTCTAAGATTAAGCCCATCCATGAGAGTCCGCTGGTCCCTGCTGCGCCTTGTCCTCCTCCTCCACGGCTCGTCGATGGTGGTCTGGTTTACACCGTCCGCCGCCTGCTTCGGTCCAGACGGAGGGGTAGGGGTCTCCAGTACCTCATTGACTGGGAGGGCTATGGACCTGAGGAAAGGACCTGGGTGCCAGCTAGTCGGATTGTGGATAGGACTCTCATCACCGCTTTCCACCAACGGCATCCTGATCAACCTGCAATCCGTAGGGGCCGCCCCAGAGGGGTCCCTAACCGTCCTGCCCGCTCGGCTTCCTGTCCTGTGCCTGATCCTGTCTCGGGACCTGTCCCATCTCCCGACCACGGCCCTCCGGCTTCCTCCGAGGATGAGGACGTTCACTCGGACCGTTCGGAGGAGTTCTAGCCCTCCTCCGGCTCCCCTCCTCCCGCCCGGCGTGGTGTTGCTCTTGGGACTTCTGGGGCCGTCCCTTGGGGGGGGGGTTCTGTCATGAGCCTCTCACTCCACCGGGTTACCACCTTTATTTTCTTCCACTCTGCTCACCACTCTCTCTACTCAGCCTAACTAGCTCCACCTGTCCCTGCTCTGCTCTGCTCTAATTACTCTGCCAGCTGCGCTGCATTACCCACTACCTCTCCCAGTATTTAAGGCCCTGTCTTTCAGCTCTCCGGTGTCAGATCGTCTGCAAAGCTCACACCCGGAACCTGTTTGCTCGCGCTTCTGGCTCACCCTGGTTTTGTGACCCCGGACCTGCCTGATTTTTGGATGCTCTTCTGCCCCAGGAGATCCAGACCTGCTTCTGCCATTACGACTCCTGACTACTCTTCAATCCCGGTAACTCTGACCAGCCTTCTGCCTTGCTACTACGTATTTTGGATTTCCCTTGAACTGTACTGCTGCCTTGTTTCATTCCGCCCTGTTGTGTCTGTGTCTCCCCCCCCCAGGATTTCTGGACCACCCACCACCGGCTTCATAGGACGCATCGCTGCCACTGGGGGGGGCACAGACCCAGCACATTGGACGGGATCCCTGTTACCCCTGGAGCCTTCATTCACTCCCTACTTCCCTTTTCCCTTAAGTTTTAATAAACTTTCTGGTGTGACGCAATTGTGGTCCTCTGGTCGTCTGTCTGAACCGTGACAGTTATAACTTAAAAAACAATCATTTGTTTGGGTGCTTGTGATGTCGCCTCTTGGCCAGGGCTCTCTCTATCTCAATGGGACTGGCCTTGTTGAATATAATATACACAAAAATAGAATGGAGGCCAAATATGCAAATATGTCTGTTTATGTGTCCTCTGTCCTTCCATAATGGGAGCAGGCTCTTTGCTGTCCTTTAGTATAAAAGGATGATTAATATAATGAGGCCATTGTTTTGTTTACCACGGAGCCAGGAGGGGTGGAATTATTTCAGGACCAAACAGAGGAGCTTTGCCTCATATGAACCTGAGCCTGATGTTGAGTCTGATGTAGAGGCTGAGGTAGAAATGAGATGGAGAGTGAGGTAGAGGCTGGGGTAGAGGATGAGGTGGAGACTGAGATGGAGAGTGAGGTAGCGCCTGGGGTAGAGGATGAGGTGGAGGCTAAGGTAGAGGCTGAGATGGAGAGTGAGGTAGAGGCTTGGGTGGAGGCTGAGGTAGAGGCTAAGGTAGAGGTACCGGCAGATCTAATCAGGGTGAAAATTGAGGGGGAGGACATACATCACATTAATTACCCTACCACCAGTCATCACCAGTGTGTGTGTGTGTGTGTGTGTGTGTGTGTGTGTGTGTTGAGCCCGGGTGTATTAATCATAGACTGGGCTGTAGGGAGAGCGAGGCTGGAGCCGTGGGCAGGTTGAGACAGGATCAAATGGGGCCAGACAGATAGCCCACACAGTGTGATGCCACGCGACTCGGAACGCCAGGACACACTTAGAATTCTAATGGAATCTAACACTACATCACATAGTTTGGATGCTAACAGAAGGTTGATTAATCTTTCACTATTCCAAATGTGTTGTACGGATAAAATGTGTATTCGTTGTATGTGGCACATGTGGGCTGTGAACCAACAACCTTGGTTTGACCGGGACCATGCTCCAAACACAGAACCATATGGACCACATTAAAACCCAGTCTGTTCCAAAGGTGATAGTGTTCCAATGTCACGCCCTGACCTTGAGAGCCCTGTTTTTCTCTAGTTGGTTTGGTCAGGGTGGGAATTCTAGATGTTCTATTTCTATGTTGGCCAGGTGTGGTTCCCAATCAGAGGCAGCTGTCTATCGTTGTCTCTGATTGGGGATCATACTTAGGCAGCCATTTTGCCTACCTTAGTTGTGGGATCTTGTTCCTGTTTTGGCTTGTGGTTGTGCAGCCTGTTGAACTTCACTTTCGTTTGTATTTTGTTTTGATCTGTATTCAGTGAATAAGGAAGGACTATGTATGCATACCACGCTGCACCTTGGTCCGATCCGTCTATCAACGAGCGTGACATCCAATTAGATAAAGATGCAAAGTAGTGAATTATACACTCTTAAAAATAAAGGTACCAGTTGGAACCAAATAAGGTTCTTCAGAGCGATGGCATAGTGCAGGGATGGGCAACTCCAGTCCTCGGGGGCCTGAGTGGTGTCACACTTTTTCCCCATCCATAGCAAACACAGCTGATTTAACTAATTACATTCTAAACTGAAGATCATGATTAGTTGATTATTGGTGTCAGGTGTGTTAGCTGGGGCTTGGGCAAAAGTGTGACACCACTCCGGCCCCAGAGGACTGGCGTTGCCCATCCCTGGCATAAGGGAACCATTTTAGATTTTCTGAAGACATTTTATCCAAATAAGGTGTTGAGATTATTTGCATATTTTCCAGGGTGCCTTTTGAGTACATTTTAGAGTTACCCTTACCACCCATAACTGTGTTTGCTAGGTACAGATACATGGTTGTTGCATTCCTTCATTTTCAGTCCTGTGTCCTTCACCAAGTGAGATCCTAAGTGAATATGTTGTCATTAAAATGTTATTATTTAAGACAAACCAATAAAAAAAATTCCCCTAATACAGCGGCCTGAAACTCATGGTATAACTTTACAGGCCAAATCAGGCCTGCAAGTCACATTGTGTTGGCTTGCAAAGTGATGTGTAATTCCTATTGCAATGCAGACAGAGTGGGGATAGCCAGTTACTCACATGACTGGTGACACAACATACTTCCACGTTGTCTCTGTACTGCTATACTGTTTGTTGCTACTTGGCTACTTGCCAAATGTTTTCCCTTTTTACTCTTAACTATTTAATCAAACTTTGTATTTAACAAGTTTACAACGTCTTTTTTAATTCAACTTTTCACCCAGGACGCTTTTTCTGCAGGACCTCCTCCGGCCGAAAAAAGCTAAGTAACATTATGCCTTCTCATTGCAGTCAATGTACTCATAATATACAGGAGAACTATCGCCTTAATGTGAGGATAGCCGAGTTGCAAGCTCGGCTTCAGACACAATCGTCAGGCAAGGGCAATTTAAGTGTAGGAAAGGATGATACAGCGTCTGTGCCACCAGTAAATACAGGTAGTAGTGTTAATCCCCCTGCACAGTCCCCGCAGCCGGACAATTTTCTCATGGCTTCTGGAAAGAAATGCTGTCAGCATGCTCAACCAGTGTCGCTCATTCAGCCGATAGAAAGTTTTAACCGGTTTTCCCCACTAAGCAACGAGTCGGAGTCAGAGCCTGAGCCTTCTCAGGTCTCTCCTCTACCCATTATGGGGTCTGAGCCACCGAAGCCTCCCACCATTAGCTCTGACAAATTGAAAATCCTAGTCATTGGCGACTCCATTACCCGCAATATTAGACTTCAAAATAATCATCCAGCGATCATAAATTGTTTACCAGGGGGCAGGGCTACCGACGTAAAGGCTAATCTGAAGATGGTGCTGGCTGAGGCTAAAACTGGCAAGTGTAGATGGTAGAGGGATATTGTTATCCATGTTGGCACCAACGATGTTAGGATGAAAAAGTCAGAGGTCACCAAGCGCAACATAACTTCAGTGTGTAACTTATCTAGAAAGATGTGTTGGCATCGAGTAATTGTCTCTGGCCCCCTCCCAATTAGGGGGAGTGATGAGCTCTACAGCAGACTCGCACAACTCAATCGCTGGTTGAAAACTGTTTTCTGCCCCTCCCAAAAGATACAATTTGTAAATAACTGGCCCTCTTTCTGGGACTTCCCCACAAACAGGACCAAGCCTGGCATGCTGAGGAGTGACAGACTCTATCCAAGCTGGAGGGGTGCTCTCATCTTATCTATCAACATAGACAGGGCTCCACAATGAGGTAGGGTGCAGGCCAGGCAGCAGGCTGTTAGACAGCAGGCAGTTAGCCAGCCTGCCAGCTTAGTGGAGTCTGCCACTAGCACAGTCAGTGTAGTCAGCCCAGCTTTCCCCATTGAGACCGTGGCTGTGCCTCGATCTAGGTCAGGCAAAACTAAACATGGCGGTGTTCGCCTTAGCAATTTCACTGGAATAAAGACCTCCTCCATTCCTGTCATTATTGAAAGAGATTGTGATAATATCTCACATCTCAAAATATAACTACTTAATGTTAGATCCCTCACTTCCAAGGTAGTCATAGTCTTTAAGTGTTCAAGAACCATAAAAGCCATTTAACAATCTATGATTTGTGATACTTGCGCTGTTTGCTCTATAACCTGTTAGTTCATTTTCCTTGCGACAATGATACATAGGCCTAAAGGCCGAGACAATAAGAAGACACAGTAAATTCAACCACACCTTTGTTTCATCACAAAACCAGAGAGCAACCTCTGTCCGGTAAAGTCCACAAAGCATATTGCATGTAACAAACAGTTACATGACCTACTGCAGGGTTCTTCAATTCCGGTCCTGTAGGGTTGAAACACTTCTGTTTTTTATTTCTACCTGGTAGTTAATTGCACCCTGATTAGAAGGAGAGGATGAAAAACAGAGGTGTCTCGGCCCTCCAGGACCGGAATTGAAGAACCCTGACATACAGCTTGGTCAAGCAACTTAATGTTTCAGACATATTCAGACCACTAAACAACTATTGATTTAGAACCACGGAGAGTTACCACAAGTTGCAAATAAAACAGGAGCTGCCTCCACTATTCCAGCACCATTTCAACTTCAACATTTCAACATCATCAAATCACCTATGTTTAGTCTATGACATTGATTGGACCAATTTGGTCCAATCAATGTCAGCTAAATATGATGTGGCATGGTTCTGATTTCTGTGTGTGTGTGTGTGTGTGTGTTTGTGTGTGTGTGTGTGTGCGCATTCATGCAAGTAGAACAAACATGTTGACTCACTCTACTTGTAGAGAAATGCCAATGCCAACCTCCTCTCTTTCATGAAATGGTCTATCACTCTGTCATATAGTACACACTTTTAGTTTTTGTTGTCCTAGACTACTTGGCTAAAATACTTGCTCGCTATCCTAACTTCCATTTAACGTCTGCTAAATGGCATATTTTTATAATATTATTATTATTATTCCTTTCATGGGCAACATTAGGTAGTTAACATTAGCCTTCTACATCTAGCTACATATTGAACCTCCATCCTCTCAGGCCAGGGGCAAAATGTATAAATTAATGGTTGGATCAGAATAGCCGTTATAATCATTGGCCAGTACGGAGAATTAAGTAAAACCACAAGTCCAAATCCCTATCTGCATCCATGGCTAATTTAGGAAAGGGCCAATTTTAGCTAGCTAGCTAGCCACTGGACGACAACAAACAATGAGATGCAACAATTCAAGTTGTTTCTGTCAATGACGTATGCTCTCAATGCGATTTAAAAGGAGTGACGCCAAATCCAAACTGGCTTCCTTCAACACTTATATTTGGTGCGCCAGGACCATTCATAGTTGAGCTCACTCAGTTCAGCTCAATGCTGATACCCGCTCACTGGCTTCCCTTGCATTCAATGCTACGGGCGGCAACAATGTCATACTCTTTTGGACCAGACAGCACCAGATAGATTGCCTACACATACAGAGACAGAGGGGTGTTGTTTTGCTTGCTCGTATGCTTTATCCGGGAAATACATTCAGCCTCTTGTGAATTGAAGGTAAATTATGAAACACAGAGAGATGAAAGATATATTATTTTATGTTATTTATTTTTGTTATGTTTTGGGGAAGCCTGGTTTCCCTTGGCATCCATGAATACACACCACTGATGAATACATAGTTATTATATAATTTACATTACATACAGTGCCTTCAGAAAGTATTCATACCCCTTGACTTATTCCACATTTTGTTGTGTTACAGCCTGAATTCAAAATGAATTAAATTAATTTTTTTGTCTCACCCATCTACACACAATACCCCATAATGACAAAGTGAAAATGTTTGCTAATATATTGAAAATAAAATACAGAAATATCAAATTTACATAAGTATTCACACCCCTCAGTCAATACTTTGTAGAAGCACCTTTGGCAGCGATTACAGCTGTGAGTCTTTCTGGGTAAGTCTCTAAGTGCTTTCCACACCTGGATTGAAAATTATTCAAGCTCTGTCAAATTGGTTGTTGACCATTGCTAGACAACCATTTTCAGGTCTTGCCATAGATTTTCAAGCAGATTTAAGTCAAAACTGTACTCGGCCACTCAGGAACATTCACTATCTTCTTGGTAAGCAACTAGATTTGGCCTTATATTTTAGGTTATTGTCCTGCTGAAAGGTGAATTAATCTCCCAGTGTCAATTAACTTCTGGGCCACATCCTGACTGATGGCAGCCCATTCTTGCATAATTAATGCTTGGAGTTTGTCAGAATTTGTGGGTTTTTGTTTGTCCACCCGCCTCTTGAGGATTGACCACAAGTTCTCAATGGGATTAAGGTCTGGGGAGTTTCCTGGCCATGGACCCAAAATGTCTATGTTTTGTTCCCCGAGCCACTTAGTTATCATTTTTGCCGTATGGCAAGGTGCTCCATCATGCTGGAAAAGGCATTGTTCGTCACCAAACTGTTCTTGGATGGTTGGGAGAAGTTGCTCTCGGAGGATGTGTTGGTACCATTCTTTATTCATGGCTGTGTTCTTAGGGAAAATTGTGAGTGAGCCCACTCCCTTGGCTGAGAAGCAACCCCACACATGAATGGTCTCAGGATACTTTACTGTTGGCATGACACAGGACTGATGGTAGCGCTCACCTTGTCTTCTCCGGACAAGCTTTTTTCCAGATGCCCTAAACAATTGGAAAGGGGATTCATCAGAGAAAATGACTTTACCCCAGTCCTCAGCAGTCCAATCCCTGTACCATTTGCAGAATATCAGTTTGTCCCTGATGTTTTTCCTGGAGAGAAGTGGCTTCCTTGCTGCCCTTCTTGACACCAGGCCATCCTCCAAAAGTCTTCGCCTCACTGTGCGTGCAGATGCACTCACATCTGCCTGCTGCCATTCCTGAGCAAGCTCTGCACTGGTGGTGCCCTGATCCTGCAGCTGAATCAACTTTAGGAGACGGTCCTGGCGCTTGCTGGACTTTCTTGGGCGCCCTGAAGCCTTCTTCACAACAATTGAACCTCTCTCCTTGAAGTTCTTGATGATCTGATAAATGGTTGATTTATGTGCCTTACTAGCAGCAATATCCTTGCCTGTGAAGCCCTTTTTGTACAAAGCAATGATGACGGCACGTGTTTCCTTGCAGGTAACCATGGTTAGAGGAAGAACAATGATTTCAAGCACCACCCTCCTTTTAAAGCTTCCAGTCTGTTATTCTAACTCAATCAGCATGACAGAGTGATCTCCAGCCTTGTCCTCGTCAACACTCTCACCTGTGTTAACGAGAGAATCACTGACATGATGTCAGCTGGTCCTTTTGTAGCAGGGCTGAAATGCAGTGGAAATGTTTTTGGGGATTAAGTTCATTTTCATGGCAAAGAGGGACTTTGCAATTAATTGCAATTCATCTGATCACTCTTCATAACATTCTGGAGTATATGCAAATTGCCGGCTAACCGGATGTTTGTCCCGGACTCTACCTGTGCTCCGGTCCTGGAATGGGCACAGTCCTCAAGACTCACCTGTCATCCTCGCTCCCGTCAGACCTTGGCTTTCGTCCGACAACGTTTTTGGTGGCCCACCATGGTTCCTGACGTCTCCGCATTCGTTGCTGCCTGCACTGTGTGTGTGCAGAACAAAACTCCATGGCAAGCTCCAGCTGGCCTCCTTCAACCACTCCCTGTTCCTCACCGCCCCTGGTCCCATATCCTTGGACTTTGTCACGGGTCTCCCTCCATCAGAGGGCAACACCACCATCCTTACGGTAGGGATAGGTTTTCCAAAGCCGCCCATTTTATCCCCCTTCCTAAGTTGCCCTCAGCTAAGGAGACGGCCCAGCTCATGGTGCAGCACGTCTTCCGGATCCATGGACTCCAATCGCAGTCCTCAGTTCTCATCCCAGTTCTGGAAGGCGTTCTGCACCCTCATTGGGTCGTCGGCCAGACTTTCCTCTGGTTTTCATCTCCAGTCTAACTGCCAGTCGGAGCGAGCCGATCAGGACCTGGGCACGACTCTTTGTTGCCTCGTCTCCACCAATCCCACCACCTGGAGCCAGCAACTCATGTGGTCGGAATATGCCCGCAACACGTTCCCTGTTCTGCTACTGGTCTCTCGCCTTTTGAGTGTTCCCTTGGATATCAGCTCCCGCTCTTCCCAGAGCAAGAGGAAGAGGTCAGCATACCTTCTGCCCAGATGTTTGTCTGTCGCTGTTGCCGTACCTGGAAGAGAGCCCGGGCCGCTCTTCTCAAGACCACCTCCAGGTATCTGCGACAGGCGGACCGCCACCGGACCCCTGCTCCCCGCTACCGTCTTGGACAGAAGGTATGGCTTTCCACTTGGGATCTGCCCCTCTGGGTGAAGTCCGGCAAACTTACCCCAGTTTTATCAGCCCTTTCCCCATCTCTAAGGTCCTTAGCCCCTCTGCTGTTAAACCCATATCACAGCCTGTCACACCCTGATCTGTTTCACCTGTCTTGTGATTGTCTCCAACCCCCACCAGGTGTCTCTCATTACCACATGTGTATTTATACCTGCGTTCTCTGATTGTCTGTTGCCAGTTCGTCTTGTCCCGTCAAGTCCTACCAGCATGTTCCTGTGTTTCCTGTGCTCTAGTTTTTGCTTTTTCTAGTCTTCCCAGTTCAGAGCTTTCTGCCTGTCCTGACCCGGTTGTGGGTTCAATTCCCACGGGGGGCCAGTATGAAAATGTATGCACTCACTAACTGTATGTCGCTCTGGATAAGAGTGTCTGCTAAATGACTAAAATGTTTTTTTTAAATGTAATAATCTCTGAGACTCGTACTATCCGCCTCCTGTGTCTGCATCTGGGTCTTAGCCTGAGCCGTGATAGCTCGACTGAGGGACCTTACAGATAATTGTATGTGTGGGGTACAGAGATGAGGTAGTCATTCAAAAATCCATGCAACTTATGTGACTTGTTAAGCACATTTTTACTCCTGAACTTATTTAGGCTTGCCATAACAAAGGGGTTGAATACTTATTGACTCAAGACATTTCAGCTTTTCATTTTTAATTAATTAGAAACAATTTAGAAAAACATAATTCCACTTTGACATTATAGGGTATTGTGTGTAGGCCAGTGACAAAAAAAATCTACATTTAATCAATTTTAAATACTTTCTGAAGGGACTGTACTGTATATGAAGGTATATTGATTATGTGGGCTGAGCAGACATTTAACAGAGAACACACAAAAAACATAAAGCAAAGTTCTTCTTTGTACTTTGAGGAGCTCCAACTCCTCTACTAATGCACCAAAAGACGGTGGATTGTGTCATTGTACATACATCGTAGGAAGACTGCCACTTAAGTACTGGGGTCAGTTTGTATTACCTTGTAAATTAAATTAAAGTATAGTGTCTGGTGGGTGTCTACTTTGGGAGAGTCGGTCCACCGTGAGACTGAAGTGGGATGAGTAGAGGCCCCACACATACTTCAGAGAAGTGTCTGATGTTCTCCCAGCCACCCCATCCCAATCCCTCGAATAGAGCCCCTCTACACTCTCACCAATAACCACCATTGAATCTTAGTTTTTATGACAAACAAGGAATAATAATTGCTCGGCATCCTCTCATAAGCTGCCCAGAACTCTTATTCATTTTACAATTGTACTGTTCCCTTGTGAAATTGTTATGCAAAAAGTGAATGACAGACATACAAATAAAGCCCTCCTTTCTCCCCCTGTAGTGCTGTTCAACCTACCCCATCCAGACTGAAGCCCGGGGGACTGTTTGACCCACAGGCCACAGAGGGTTGTCATTGATTTTAGGGAAAGGCTTAAAGTCAGTTTATAGACACATTTATTCTGATCCTACTATACTTGTTACCTTGGCAACAACTGCTCGTTCCTGGGGGCCTCACAAAACGACACACACCGACACACACACACACACACATGCACTCACACAAGCACACCAATACACACACACGCCAGCAGGCACACACACACGAAAACACACACACACACGCACGCAGGCAGGCACACACAAACAGTACACACCCTTGTTTCTTCATCTTCATTATAATAACTTAATTGTACAAATCCTCTTTTGCCCCTGCAGGCAATGACATACTCCAACAAATCCTTACAAATCCATAAAGAGATTTCACAAAAATCCTTGATAATCTGAAAGAGAGAATTTAGATTCAAACCATGGCCCTACAGGTAAGTGCAATGCATCAAGTACTAACTGTGATTATTGCTTGTAGTTCCTTTCTCTCCTTTCCCCTTCTCCCTCAACTACTTTCCTCTCTCCCTCATCTCCTTTCCTCTCTCCCTCATCTCCTTCCTCCATCTCCTTCAGCTCCCTCCCTTAATCCTCTTATTCCTTCTCCTCTCTGTCCACCCTCCTTCTCGCCACTCCCCCCCCCCCCCCCCCCCCTCTCTCTCTCTCTCTCTCTCTCTCTCTCTCTCTCTCTCTCTCTCCCTCTCTCAATTCAATTCAATTTCAATTTTCAATTTAAGGGCTTTATTGGAATGGGAAACGTATGTTTCTCTCTCTCTCTCTTTCCTCCCTGCTCTCTCTGTCCTGCCGGTAATGGCTTTCTCCTGGTAGCCATCTGACCCTTCCCATGGTAATATCCTCTAGAGGTGCAGCCTCTGATGTAGGCAGTTTAGAATCCATCCTCAGGAGGTATGGCCTCTCTCCTCTGAGTTGTTTAGAGTGCATAACTCCTCTCAGTGGAGTTCCATTAACTGTATCACTCCAGAGATGTAACAATGGGATCTGACCCTCATTCTGTACTTATCTCTCTCTCTCTGAGGAGGAGAAGAATTGTTGCTTACTCACTTTAACTATATGTACCTATCTACCTCAATTACCTCGTACCCCTGTACATCGACTATATACCCTGTACCAAGTTATCGTTTCTCATTGTGTATTTATTACTTGTGTTATATATTTTTCTCTGAATTATTGGGAAGGGTCCGTAAGTAAATATTTCACTGTTAGTCTAGACCTGTTGTTTACGAAGCATGTGGCAAATAAAATTTGATTTGATTTGAATGAGATGACCGAGGCGACAGTGTGAAGCCATTTCCACTGATATTACAACAGTTTTTCAGCAAAGGAATACATGTGTTTTAGAAGTCATTTGCAGGAGAATTTCCAAGCAGACGAATTGAAGCAATTTAGCCATTGGTCAGGGAATTTAAAGGCAAAGTACACCAGAATTCGGGCAGTTTTGTAGTAATACAATTAAAGTGAGATATGAATGACCAGAGAGCCATGGAGAATTCCATATTTGGCTTGGAATTGTGCACAAATATGCCCAACAGATTCTTTGGCAGTTGCAGATAGTTTTCCAACTGAGTGTACTATGAGATCGGACAAAACTACAATTTAGTTAAGCGTCAAAAGCAACAGTTGCCAGTGTGTTGGTATTTATCGTTAGCAGTCTGTCTTCTAATTTCATCTGCGCTTAGAAGAAGAGCATCACAGAGGGGCAGTCACCATTAGCCTTTCAACGGCTAAAATGGCAGGTAGCTTAGCGGTTAGAGCGGCGAGCCAGTTCAAATCCCAGGTCTGACGTGGAAAAAAAGTGAGCTGGTATCAGATGCTGTTGCCTGCCGGTGTCCTTGAGCAAGACACTTAACCCACCACAACAACTGCTCCACGAGCAACCTCTCCAACCTGTATATGTATGTGTGTCTTTCGGAGGGGTTGGGATAAATAGGAAGTTAAGTTTTGGGTGGACCTTGTGTACATTCCACCCAAATACTACAATTGAATATGCTGTTGTTTACCATAGCAATTATTGGAGTGAATTGTTCCAACGATCTCCTTTTGTAGCAGCTGTAGCCAGAATGCAACACACAGACAGACCAAGGTCGTGACATTGACCACAACACTAGGCTGTGCATCGTTTGAAGTAGCGTTTATTTATGTTTTGTCTCTGTTTATGTGTCGAGGGGATTGGAGCATAGCAAAGGAATTTCCTTTGTAAAGATGACAAGACAATAACTATTCTATTCTGTTCTATACTATTCCCTATGCCAGTCTCTGGCAGATCTAACAAATCTGGGGGTATTTCTGTGTGCATATTAATATGTAACATTATGTGTGCTTAGAGTAGGGCTGGCACAATTATGGATGAAGACCGTCATGGAAATGAAATAACCGTCATAACCGTTTAAAAACAACATATATATTTTTTATTAGGGAACGAACAGCCGACTGAAGACGGGATGGCCGGGCAGTCGTGTGGTTGAGTCAGTTTCTGCGATAACATGGACTCTTAACAATGTGATGAAACTTTGTTGACTCTTGCTGATACAAGCAAGGTGTTGTAGAAAACAGATAGCGATGAATAGAATGGGCTTGGAACCTCTAACCCTGGCAATTTGACTCGCAATGGCTGCCTGGTATTGTGAAGCAATAATTTCCACGGTAATGTAGAATTTTCATTCAAATGATGTTAACTGATGTGGCTTATGCAATGGTATGCATTTTTTGTAATGTCAGTTGAGTTGAATCAACAAATCACAGCACAGATTGAAGGGTACACTTCCTGCTTTTACATCCTGATTTGCTCCTATATGTGTAAGGGAGGTGTGACCCAGGTGCGGTGCAGGATAGACAGTAGGCAGTAGGCAGAGATGGTGAAACAAGGATCTTTACTGGTGGTCCCAAAACCAGGATACAAAATAACGGACTTGTCACAAAAAAAATAAAGGAGGAGCAAATTGGTCTGCAACAACAGGCTGACAGCAAACATATGTGGTCCTCTGTAGCTCAATTGGTAGAGCATGGCGCTTGTAACGCCAGGGTAGTGGGTTCGATCCCCGGGACCACCCATACGTAAAAATGTATGCACACATGACTGTAAGTCGCTTTGGATAAAAGTGTCTGCTAAATGGCATATTATTTATTATATTATACGAAATACTAACTACGACTGAAAACAACAATGAAACAGGGAGAACACTTCTCAAGTACCTGTACATACGTCTCGCGATCAGAAACTGAGTAGTACTGTTTGGCATTGACAAACTAGCACAGAAAACAGAGCAAGGGAACACAGGGAAGTGAGGGCATAAAAATACAGGTGAACAGGTAGACACAGGTGACACCAATAGGATAATGATTAGTCCAGACTGTGAGTGAGGAGGTGCCTAAGGTTGTCGGAGGATGACACCTAGTGGGTCGCTCCGGAACTGCGACCCCCTCTGTAACAATATGGGTGCCCTCGCAATTTCCCAAGTCGGTATTAGATAGAACGTTGCGGCCCCGCCCGCCTGTGGGGAAAACAACCTGTGGTTAACGAGGTTACTCTATTAGCTGACAGAAAAAACGTCACCTTTTTCAAACGCAATTTCCTTTTTGTCTGCTTGTTTTAATCAATTACAAAACCACATCTAAGAAAAGTTCAACATGTCTAAAGATGACTTTTCAACATTGCCTGCTCCCTAGCATTGTCACTACTTAGAAAAACGTAATATTGTAGGGCCTCCCTAATGCCCCACTCTTCAATGGCTGTGCGAAGTTTCTGGATATTGGCAGGAACTGGAACATGCTGCCGTACACGTCGAGCCAGAGCCTCCCAAACATACTTATGTGTGACATGTCTGGTGAATATGCAGGCCATGGAAGAACTGGGACATTTTCAGCTCCCAGGAATTGTGTACAGATCCTTGCGACATGGGGCTGTGCATTATCATGCTGAAACATGAGGAGATGGCGGCGGATGGCACGACAATGGGCCTCAGGATCTCATCACGTTATCTCTGTGCATTCAAAATGCCATCGACAAAATGCGTTCGTTGTCCTAAGCTTATGCCTGCCCATACCATAACCACACCGCCAGCATGTTGACATCAGCAAACCGCTCGCCCACACAGGCTGTCTGCCATTTGCCCGGTACAGTTGAAACCGGGATTCATCCATGAAGAGCACACTTCTCTAGCGTGCCAGTGGCCATAGAACGTGAACATTTGCCCACTAAAGTCAGTAACGACGCCGAACTGCAGTCAGATCAAGACCCTGGTGAGGATGACGAGCACGCAGATGAGCTTCCCTTAGACGTTTCTGAAAGTCTGTGCAGAAATTCTTCGGTTGTGAAAACCCACAGTTTCATCAGCTGTCCGGATGGCTGGTCTGTGATAATCCCGCAGGTGAAGCAGCCAGATGTGGAGGTCCTGGGCTGGCGTAGTTACACGTGGTCTGCGGTTGTGAGGCCGGTTGGACGTACTGCCAAATTCTCTAAAACAACATTGGAGGTGGCTTATGATAGAGAAATGAACATTCAATTCTCTGGCAACAGCTCTGGTGGACATTCCTGCAGTCAGCATGCCATTTGCACGCTCCCTCAAAACTTGAGACATTTGTGGCATTGTATTGTGTGACAAAACTGCACATTTTGGAGTGGCCTTTTATTGTCCCCAGCACAACGTGCACCTGTGCAATGATCATGCTGTTTAATCTGTTTGTGTATATTCCACACCTGTCAGGTGGATGGATTATCTTGGCAAAGGAGAAATGCTCACTAACACGGATGTAAACAAAGGTGTGCACAAAATTTGAAAAAACATTTATGGGATCTATTATTTCAGCTCATGAAACATGGGACCAACACTTTACATGTTGCGTTTATATTTTTGTTCAGTATAAATGTCTTACCTGTGATAAAATGTTCTCCACACACATAGCTACAGTTGAAGTCGGAAGTTTAAATACACCTTAGCCAAATACATTTATGTTTTTCACAATTCCTGACATTTAGTCCTAGTAAAAAACTGTTAGGATCACCACTTTATTTTAAGAATGTGAAATGTCAGAATATAGTAGAGAGAATGATTTATTTCAGCTTTTATTTCTTTCATCACATTCCCAGTGGGTCAAAGGTTTACATACACTCAATTAGTATTTGGTAGCATTGCCTTTAAATTGTTTAACTTGGGTCAAACATTGTGGGTAGAATTCCACAAGCTTCCCACAATAAGTTGGATGAATTTTGGCCCATTCCTCCTGACAGAGCTGGTGTAACTGAGTCAGGTTTGTAGGCCTCCTTGCTCGCACACGCTTTTTCAGTCTGCCCACACATTTTCTATAGGATTGAGGTCAGGGCTTTGTGATGGTCACTCCAATACCTTAACTTTGTTGTCCTTAAGCCATTTTGCCACAACTTTGGAAGTATGCTTGGGGTCATTGTCTATTTGGAAGACCCATTTACTGTCACACCCTGGCTCTGGGACTCTATTTGTTGAGCCAGGGTGTGTTTATTCTATGTGTTATATTTCTATGTTGGGGGTTCTAGTTTGTCATTTTCTATGTTGGCCTGAGTGACTCCCAATCAGAGGCAACGAGTGTCAGCTGTTTGCTGGTTGTCTCTGATTGGGAGCCATATTTAAACTGTCGGTTTTCCTTTGTGTTTTGTGGGTTCTTGTTTCGAGTTGGTTGTGTTATACCGTGTACTGTCACGTTTCCGTCTTTTGTTGTTTTGATATCGTTTCGCTTAATAAATGAGTATGTTTGCCTGCAACGCTGCGCCTTGGTCTACTCCTTACCCTGACGATCGTGACAGAAGAACCCACCATAAAAGGACCAAGCAGCGTGTCCAGGAGCAGGCAGACTGGACATGGGAGGAAGCGCCAGGTAAAGAGATGGAGAGGTTGGCGATGGCCCAGGTGGGCAAATCGTGGTCCTGGGAGGACATGCTCGGGGGCAAGGGACCTTGGGGTAGGATTAAGGCCCTGGCGAGAGAGGAGCAGCGGCGTCAGCAGTGTCATCGTCGGAAGGACGAGAGGCAACCCCAAAAAACATTTAGGGGGGGGCACACGGCATGGGCGGCTGGGCAGCAGGAGGCTGCCACAGGGCGATTTGGAGAGGAGGCCACCGGGTTTGGGGGGCCAGAAGGCAGGTTGGCGGAGCCTGGATGGAGAGCGGAACCAACTTCCCGTGCTCAGGCATGGCAGCATGGGACGGGGCAGGTTCCGCGGTATGCGGAGCGGCGTACTGTGCCACGAGTGGTCCGGCATAGTCCTGTACGTCCTGTGCGAGCACCCCGCACGTGTCGTGCGAAGGTGGGTATGCAGCCAGGACGGAGTGTGCCGGCTCAACGCTCGTGGTCTCCAATGCCTCTCCGCGGTCCCGGATATCCTGCTCCAGTGTCACGTGCTGTTATGCCAGTACGGGTACACAGCCCTGTACGTCCTGTGCGGATGCCACACACAGAGTGTGTGAGGGTAGGCATTCAGCCAGGACGGGTGGTGGCCGCTCTTCACTCCAGGTCTCCTATCCGTCTCCACAGCCCGGTTCGGCCTGTCCCTGCTCCGCGCACCAAGCCTACGGTGTGCGTCGCCAGCCCAGCCCGGCCTGTCCCTGCTCCACGCACCAAGCCTACGGGGTGCGTCGCCGGCCCAGCCCGGCCTGTCCCTGCTCCACGCACCAAGCCTACGGGGTGCGTCGCCAGCCCAGCCCGGCCTGTCCCTGCTCCACGCACCAAGCCTATGGTGTGCGTCGCCAGCCCAGCCCGGCCTGTCCCTGCTCCACGCACCAAGCCTACGGGGTGCGTCGCCAGCCCAGCCCGGCCTGTCCCTGCTCCACGCACCAAGCCTACGGGGTGCGTCGCCAGCCCAGCCCGGCCTGTCCCTGCTCCACGCACCAAACCTATGGTGTGCGTCGCCAGCCCGGCCCGGCCTGTTCCTGCCACTCGCACCAAACCTACGGTGCGCGTCGCCAGCCCGGCCCGGCCTGTTCCTGCCACTCGCACCAAGCCTACGGTGTGCGTCGCCAGCCCGGCCCGGCCTGTTCCTGCCACTCGCACCAAACCTACGGTGCGCGTCGCCAGCCCGGCCCGGTCTGTTCCTGCCACTCGCACCAAGCCAGGGGTGCGAGTCGCCAGCCCGGCCCGGCCTGTTCCTGCCACTCGCACCAAGCCAGGGGTGCGAGTCGCCAGCCCGGCCCGGCCTGTTCCTGCCACTCGCACCAAGCCAGGGGTGCGAGTCGTCAGCCTGGTCCAGCCTGTTCCTGCCACTCGCACCAAGCCAGGGGTGCGAGTCGTCAGCCTGGTCCAGAACGTTCCTGCTACTCGCACCAAGCCAGGGGAGCGAGTCGTCAGTCCGGTGAGGCCCGTTCCGGCTCCACGCACTAAGCCAGGGGTGCGAGTCGTCAGCCCGGTCCGGCCAGTTGCTACTCCACGCACCAAGCCAGGGGTGCGCATCGTCAGCCCGGTCCGGTCCATTCCTGCTCCACGCACCAAGCCAGGGGTGTGTATCGTCAGCCCGGTTCGGTCAGGTGCTACTCCACGCACCAAGCCAGGGGTGCGCATCGTCAGCCCGGTCCGGTCCGTTCCTGCTCCACGCGCCAAGCCAGGGGTGCGTGTCGTCAGTCCGGCTCCGGCCAGCGGGGCTAGACCGGACCAGGGGCGCTATGGGGGGTTGATTGGAGGGTGGTGGGCAAGGCCGGAGCCAGAACCGCCGCCGAGGAGGTATGCCCACCCAGCCCTCCCCTGTTTAGCTCTTATTGAGGCGCGGTCGCAGTCCGCGCCTTTAGGGGGGGGTACTGTCACACCCTGGCTCTGGGACTCTATTTGTTGAGCCATGGTGTGTTTATTCTATGTGTTATATTTCTATGTTGGGGGTTCTAGTTTGTCATTTTCTATGTTGGCCTGAGTGACTCCCAATCAGAGGCAACGAGTGTCAGCTGTTTGCTGGTTGTCTCTGATTGGGAGCCATATTTAAACTGTCGGTTTTCCTTTGTGTTTTGTGGGTTCTTGTTTCGAGTTGGTTGTGTTATACCGTGTACTGTCACGTTTCCGTCTTTTGTTGTTTTGATATCGTTTCGCTTAATAAATGAGTATGTTTGCCTGCAACGCTGCGCCTTGGTCTACTCCTTACCCTGACGATCGTGACATTTACGTCCAAGCTTTAACTTCCCGACTGATGTCTTGAGATGTTGCTTCAATATATCCACATAATTTTCCTTCCTCATGATGCCATCTATTTTGTGAAGTGCACCAGTCCCTCCTGCAGCAAAGAACCTCCACAGCATGATGCTGCCACCCTGTGCTTCACTGTTGGGATGGTGTTCTTTGGCTTGCAAGTTAACCCCTTTTTCCTCCAAACATAACAATGGTCATTGTGGCCAAACAGTTCTATTTTTGTTTCATCAGACCAGAGGACATTTCTCCAAAAAGTACGATCTTTGTCCCCATGTGCAGTTGCAAACTGTAGTCTGGCTTTCTTATTGCTGAGCGGCCTTTCAGGTTATGTCGATATAGGACTCGTTTTACTGTGGATATAGATACTTTTGTACCTGTTTCCTCCAGTATCTTCACAAGGTCCTTGCTGTTGTTCTGGGATTGATTTGCACTTTTCGCACCAAAGTACGTTCATCTCTAGGAGACAGAACGCGTCTCCTTCCTGAGCGATATGACGGCTGCGTGGTCCCATGGTGTTTATACTTGCGTACTATTGTTTGTACAGATGAACGTGGTACCTTCCGGCATTTGGAAATTGCTCCCAAGGATGAACCAGACTTGTGGAGGTCTACCATTTTTTTCTGAGGTCTTGGCTGATTTCTTTAGATTTTCCCATGATGTCAAGCAAAGAGGCACTGAGTTTGAAGGTAGGCCTTGAAATACATCCACAGGTACACCTCCAATTGACTCAAATGATGTCAATTAGCCTATCAGAAGCTTCTAAAGCCATGACATCATTTTCTGGAACTTTCCAAGCTGTTTAAAAGCACAGTCAACTTAGTGTATGTAAACTTCTGACCCACTGGAATTGTGATACAGTGAAATAATCTGTCTGTAAACAAGTGTTGGAAAAATTACTTGTGTCATGCACAAAGTAGATGTCCTAACTGACTAGCCAAAACTATAGTTTGTCAACAAGAAATTTGTGGCGTGGTTGAAAAACTAGTTTTAATGACTGCAACCTAAGTGTATGTAAACTTACGACTTCAACTGTACATTGAACAACACAGCAGCCTTTCGGCATGTTTTGTTATTTGTTTTATAATGCTGGTCAATTGGAAAGAATGTTTGTTTAACCCAATTTGTGGACGTGATGGAGGGGAATTCCTTATTACTACGTGAATATCGACTCTTAGTATGGCCGCCAGTCATTATGCCGTCATTGACTTGAACGGGGATACCCGTTCTATTCATTCCATCATTTTTTTGTTGTTGTTGCTATTCGAACGGTTATTACAGAGACCGCAGTCATTTGGTTGGCCAATTACCGTTATCCAAAATTCCATGACCGTCAGAGCACTAGCTTAGAGACACCAGTCATATAGCACTGTAATTACAGACAACATAATGCCTAACATAAGCTCCACACACACACACACACCACTGTGTAGTGATGTCCAGTTCTGTATCCATATGCAGATCTATTCAAATGTCCCTGTCTGATCCCTACAGCACACAGAGCTGTGTCTCTGTCTCTCTCTTCCTCTTCCACTTCTGTCTCCTATTCCTGTACCGATATAGCCTCCATAAAACTACAATATCATCCAATTAGCTTGTCTCTCTTCCAGGGTTTCTCATAAAGCCCTGTTATAGAGTTTGGAATGGAGCTTTGAGCTTTTGGAGTAATGACAATAAGATACACAGATAACAGTACATCTGAATCCATTTGAATCGTGGACTGAGCGGAAATCACTGGTCTGACTGACTTACCTTTGGCGTTTTGGTGCATTTTCCGTTCCTGGCGTCCTTGATATAGGCGATGTCCAGGAGATCAGTGTCCTGTACAAAACCAACAGAAATAGAACAGTAAGTTTCTGTCACATGTGGGTTTACTGACTGTATGGTTGATTATGTACTGATAAAACTTTGTGATATACAAAGGTATCGGCCCTTAATAGCCACCCAAAAAACTAAATAAATTGTATTTGTATATATTGTTTAAACAGCTAAAACGACCTTTGGGCTATAGCGTGAAATTGAATAATACAACTGGACGAATCATGACAGAGGCTAAGTGCAGGTGAATCCAAGATGGCGTAGCAGTGTGTTCGTGTTTTCTGTAGTGTCCTTGTGTAAATAGCCAGTTTTTTTTAGTTTTTTGTCTATTTTGTATATATTTCTCAATTTTACTTTTCATTCTTTAACTAAATATACTTTCCTGCAACCCGCCTCACCCAACGTGGAAAATATTCTATTATTTCTTTATAACTTTTATCAAGAACCTTGTGCTGAAACTAGTCTAGCTGCAACCGAATGGCTGTGGTAGCCAGCTAGCTAGCTACTTGCTATTAGCCACCGTTAGCGTCTTCACCATTGTCCGCGGCCTGCACTACCCACCAGCCAGCACTAGCTCTAGCCTGGACAATTTGTCGGCCAGTCTGCACAGCGTGCTATCGACCCAGAGCATATCAGATTTTCTGCTGGAATCACTGGACCCTAGCGCCGGATCATCGCAACTAACTAGCTGCAACCGAATGGCTGTTGTAGCCAGCTAGCTAGCTACTTGCTATTAGCCACCATTAGCGGTCTAAACCATTGTCCGTGGCCTGCACTACCCACCAGCCAGCTCTAGCTCTAGCCTGGACAATTTGTCGGCCAGTCTGCACAGCGTGCTATCGAACCAGAGCATATCGGATTTTCTGCCGGAATCACTGGACCCTAGCGCCGGATCATCGCAACTAGCTAGCTGCAACCGAATGGCTGTTGTCGTTGGCTAATTACCATTGCCCCTTAGCAAGCACCAGTTAGCCTTGAGCTAGCCTCGAGCCAGGCCCATCTCCCGGCTATCTACCTCTCTGTCAACCGGACGGGACCTCCTAGTGTTGACGCGGAGCCCCGCCGTTCCAACACGACTGGTCTGCCGACGAAATCGTCTGATGTGGTTTCAACAGGCTTCCCGTTACGACGTCGACCACGAAGATCCATCTGCTAGCCCCGGCCCACTAGCACACACAAGCCGTGCCTCTTTGCTCGCCAGTGCTGTAGCAGCCCCGAACTACCTCCGAACTCTCCTATTGCTGTTCACTGGACCTTATGATAACTCAGCTATACAGCTGATGCCTGCTGGACTGTTCCTTTATATGGTACCGCATCCTGTTTATGTTTAGCCTCAGCCCAAACTTTGTCGCCATTACCACCTGTTGTCTTAGCTCTCTCGAATAACACCTGTGATTGCTTTATGCCTCTCTCCCATGTCAATATGCCTTGCTTATTGATGTTTCGGTTATTTCTTATTGTACTATTTCACTGTAATGCCCCCAGTCCAGCTCAACCTGCCTTAGATAGCTCCTTTGTCCCACCCCCCATACACGTGGAGACTGACTCAATCAGTGCCTCCAGTGATGCTATCTCTTTCATCGTTACTCAACGCTTAGGTTTATCTCCACTGTACTCATATCGTTCCATATCCTTGTCTGTACATAATGCCCTGAATCTATTCTACAACGCCCGGAAATCTGCCTCTTTTTTTCTCTGTACCCAACGCACTAGAAGACCAGTTCTTAAAGCCTTTAGCCGTATCCTTATTCTACTCCTCCTCTGTTCCTCTGGTGATGTAGAGGTTAACCCAGGCCCTGTAGCCCCCAGTATCACTCATACTCCCGAGGCGTTATCATTTGTTGACTTCTGTAACCGTAAAAGCATTGGTTTCTTGCACGTTAACATCAGAAGCCTCCTCCCTAAGTTTGAGTTATTCACTGCGTTAGCACACTCCGCCAACCCTGATATTCTAGCAGTGTCTGAATCCTGGCTTAGGAAGGCCACCAAAAATTCAGACATTTCCATCCCCAACTACAACATTTTCCGTCTCGATAGAACTGCCAAAGGGGGTGGGGTTGCAATCTACTGTAGAGATAGCCTGCAGAGCTCTATCATACTATCCAGGTCTGTGCCCAAACAGTTTGAGCTTCTACTTCTAAAAATCCACCTTTCCAGAAATAAGTCTCTCACTGTTGCCGCTTGCTACAGACCCCCCTCAGCCCCGAGCTGTGCCCTGGACACCATATGTGAACTGATTGCCCCCCATCTATCCTCAGAGTTCGTACTGCTTGGTGACCTAAACTGGGATATGCTTAACACCCCGGCCAACCTACAATCTAAACTAGAGGCCCTCAATCTCACACAAATTATCAACGAACCTACCAGGTACAACCCTAAATCTGTAAACATGGGTACCCTCATAGATATCATCCTGACAAATGTACCCTCTAAATACACCTCCGCTGTCTTCAACCAGGATCTCAGCGATCACTGCCTTATTGCCTGCGTCTGTAATGGGTCCGCGGTCAAACGACCACTCCTCATCACTGTCAAACGGTCCCTAAAACACTTTAGCGAGCAGGCCTTTCTAATTGACCTGGCCCGGGTATCCTGGATGGATATTGACCTCATTCCGTCAGTTGAGGATGCCTGGTTGTTCTTTAAAAGTTATTTCCTCTCAATCTTAAATAAGCATGCCCCATTCAAAAAATTCAGAACTAAGAACAGATATAGCCCCTGGTTCTCCTCAGACTTGACTGCCCTTGACCAGCACAAAAACATCCTGTGGCGTACTGCATTAGCATCGAACAGCCCCCGCGATATGCAACTTTTCAGGGAAGTCAGGAACCAATATACACAATCAGTTAGGAAAGCAAAGGCTAGCTTTTTCAAACATAAATTTGCATCCTGAGTACTAACTCCAAAAAGTTTTGGGACACTGTAAAATCCATGGAGAATAAGAGCACCTCCTCCCAACTGCCCACTGCACTGAGGCTAGGAAACACTGTCACCACCGATACATCTACAATAATCGAGAATTTCAACAAGCATTTTGCTACGGCTGGCCATGCTTTCCACCTGGCTACCACTACCCCGGCCACCAGCTCTGCAACCTCCGCTGCAACTTGCCCATGCCCCCCCGCTTCTCCTTCACACAAATTCAGACAGCTGATTTTCTGAAAGAGCTGAAAAATCTGGACCCCTACAAATCAGCTGGGCTAGACAATCTGGACCCTTTCTTTCTAAAATTAGCCGCCAAAATTGTCGCAACCCCTTTTACTAGCCTGTTCAACATCTCTTTCTTAACGATCCCCAGAGATTGGAAAGCTGCCGCGGTCATCCCCCTCTTCAAAGGGGGTGACACTCTAGATCCAAACTGTTACAGACCTATATCCATCCTGCCCTGCCTTTCGAAAGTATTTGAAAGCCAAGTTAACCTGTCACGATCGTTAGACGGAGTAGACCAATGCGCAGCGTTAGTTGCAAACATACTTAAACTTTATTATCTTTAGTGATAATATGAACAACAAAACAACAAACGAAACGTGCAGTCCTACGGTTAACACAACCAACACGGAAACAAACCAAACGGAAACAAGATCCCACAAACACTAAGGGAAACAGACTGTTTAAATATGGCTCCCAATCAGAGACAACCAGCAACAGCTGACACTCGTTGCCTCTGATTGGGAGCCACTCTGGCCAACATAGAAAATACAACAACTAGAACTCCCACACAGAACATAAACACATAGAATCTACACACCCTGGCTCAACATATAGAGTCCCCAGAGCCAGGGTGTGACATAACCGACCATTTCGAATCCCACCGTACCTTCTCTGCTATGCAATCCGGTTTCCGAGCTGGTCATGGGTGCACGTCAGCCACGCTCAAGGTCCTAAACGATATTATAACCGCGATCGATAAAAGACAGTACTGCGCAGCCGTCTTCATCAACCTGGCCAAGGCTTTCGACTCTGTCAACCACCGCATTCTTATTGGCAGACTAAATAGCCTTGGCTTCTCAAATGACTGCCTCGCCTGGTTCACCAATTACTTCTCAGATAAAGTTCAATGTGTCAAATTGGAGGGCCTGTTGTCTGGACCTCTGGCAGTCTCTATGGGGGTGCCACAGGGTTCAATTCTCGGGCCGACTCTATTTTCTGTGTATATCAATGATGTCGCTCTAGCTGCTGGTGACGCTCGGATCCACCTCTATGCGGACGACACCATTTTGTATACATCTGGCCCTTCATTGGACACTGTGTTAACAAACCTCCAAACGAGCTTCAACGCCATACAACACTCCTTCCGTAGCCTCCAACTGCTCTTAAACACTAGTAAAACTAAATGCATGTTCTCTAACTGAACGCTGCTTGCACCCGCCCACCCGACTAGAATCACTACTCTCGGCGGGTCTGACCTAGAGTATGTGGACAACTACAAATACCTAGGTGTCTGGTTAGACTGTAAACTCTCCTTCCAGACTCACATTAAGCATCTCCAATTAAAAGTTAGATCTAGAATCGGCTTCCTATTTCGCAACAATGCCTCCTTCACTCATGCTGCCAAACATGCCCTCGTAAAACTGACTATCCTACCGATCCTTGACTTCGGCGATGTCATTTACAAAATAGCCTCCAACACTCTACTCAGCAAATTGGATGTAGTCTTGTTTTGTCACCAAAGCCCCATATACTACCCACCATTGTGACTTGTACGCTCTTGTTGGCTGGCCCTCACTACATATTCATCGCCAAACCCACTGGCTCCAGGTCATCTATAAATCACTGCTATGCAAATCCCCGTCTTATCTTAGCTCACTGGTCACCATAGCAACACCCACCCGTAGTCTGCGCTCCAGCAGGTATATCTCACTGGTCATCCCCAAAGCCAACACCTCCTTTGGCCGCCATTCCTTCCAGTTCTCTGCTGCCAATGACTGGAACGAACTGCAAAAATCTCTGAAGCTGGAGACTCTTATCTCCCTCACTAACTTTAAGTGTCAGTTGTCAGAGCAGCTTACCGATCACTGCACCTGTACACAGCCATTCTGAAATTAGCCCACCCAACTACCTCATCCCCAAATTGTTATTTATTTTGCTAATTTGCACCCCAGTATCTCTATTTGCACATCATCTTTTGCACATCTATCATTCCAGTGTTAATTACGAAATTGTAACAATTTTTGCACTATGGCCTATTTATTGCCTTACCTCCATAACTTACTAAATTCGCACACACTGTATATATATTTTCTGTTGTATTTTTGACTTTATGTTTTGTTTACCCCATATGTAACTGTATTGTTGTTTTTATCGCACTGCTTTGCTTTATCTTGGCCAGGTCGCAGTTGTAAATGAGAACTTGTTCTCAACTGGCTTAGCTAGTTAAATAAAGGTGAAAAAAATAAAATAAAAAATATATTTTCTAATATTCCTTTCTAGTAGAGGAGCTTCAGCATGGAACAGGTTTGTGTGTGTGTGTGTGTGTGTGTGTGTGTGTGTGTCTGTGTCTGTGTCTGTGTCTGTGTCTGTGTCTGTGTCTGTGTGTGTGTGTGTGTGTGTGTGTGTGTGTGTGTGTGTGTGTGTGTGTGTGTGTGTGTGTGTGTGTGTGTGTGTGTGTGTGTGTGTGTGTGTGGCGCAACATTGATGAAGCAGTAACAGTCTGATGAGGAACAGTAGTGAGTTAGGTTATACTTAATGGGCTGGAGAGAAACTGACTGTCTCCCGTTTTCAGAACGGGATAATAATAGCTTTATTTGTCTCATAACATAGTAAATAAATCAACATGTTTGCTATATCTCTCATAAAGCTGTGATTGAGAATAACCTAGGCTTAGGCTATAGACTTTCAGTCTTGTTAATTTTGAAAGCGGCAACTTTAGGACAACACCTTCTTAGGCTAGAATATTTGGGAAAAAAGCTACTGTTCATAACTTTAACTTCTCTTAAAGATTTTATGATAGGCCAGTAGGAGGACAGGTTATTGGCTATTTGGTTTTCAACCTCGCATGGATGGTTTTCCCGGCCCGCATGGGTAATGTATTTCTTAATACACATATACTTTATAAAAAATGAGAATTAAATGTTTCTATAGGCTATTGATATTGTTTGTTCTCTCTCATTATTAGTCCCCTGGCTACCTCACGTTTTTAGGTTATTCAAATGACTTTGAGATGGAACTCTGTTAGATTCATTGTTTGATTGGGAGAAAGCCTTGCATAAAACGATGAAAGCGTAGCCTATAGCCCAAAGTCATATTGGTAACACGTTACTTGACACCCAGCGTCATAACACGTTATGACATGGTCATGACCATGTCATAATATGTCATAACACTGTCATGACCCATATATTTACACATGTTGTGACATATATTGCATTATTATATGGCTGGTTATGAAACCTACATAAGAGTGTCAAAACCCACATTTATTCAAATGATTTTTTTCCCTGCCAAGAAGTTTCCTTCCGTTTGAAAGTTTGTTTCTTAAGTCCTTTGTTGTTGTTGTAATGACTTATTTACAGTCATGTTTTTTTTCATCCTTTTTAAATAACTAGCAGAAAATACACTTTATGACACTGTCATGAAGTATTACAACCATTCTGTGTCACTTTACTTGGGCTAAGAAAATACACTTTATAACACTGTCATGAAGTATTACAACCATCCTGTGTCACTTTACTTGGGCTAAGAAAATACACTTTATAACACTGTCAAGAAGCATTATGACCATCCTGTGTCACTTTACTTGGGCTAAGAAAATACACTTTATAACACTGTCATGAAGTATTACAACCATCCTGTGTCACTTTACTTGGGCTAAGAAAATACACTTTATAACACTGTCAAGAAGCATTATGACCATCCTATGTCACTTTACTTGGGCTAAGAAAATACACTTTATAACACTGTCAAGAAGCACTATAACCATCCTATGTCACTTTACTTGGGCTAAGAAAATACACTTTATAACACTGTCAAGAAGCATTATGACCATCGTAATCATATAAGCTAGATAGGCATATCACGTACATGCCCTTATGTCAGTCATCAGTCAAAAAGAGGGTGTCTTGTTCTGTTCCTGAAATCTGCTCCTGCATTCATCCCAGTCATCAGCAAACAGAGCATTGGGGTAGGTGCATCTGACATCTATTTGTGCGCAATTAAAATGACAATCTAATATGGTCAAGTTCAGAAAATCTTATATAACATTAACATGCTGTTGACAAGTAGGCTATGGTGTAATGAAAAGTTTTGCCTTGTGTGGTAGGTTTTGTGGGTTTTGACACTAAAAATAATAAAATAATGCAATATATGTCACAACAGGTCTAAATGTATGTGTCATGCCAGTGTTATGACCATATTATGACAGGTTATGACAAGTTATGTCAGCTGTTATGACATATTATGACATTGTTATGACCGTGTCATAACATGTTATGACACTGGGTGTCAAGTAAAGCGTTAGCGTCATATTCATAGCCTATTGAATGGAGAGAGAAGGGAACATAGTCTACGTTTTTTTAAACAGCTAGACACAAGATAGTTAACGAGCGTCTGTTATAAACATTTTTTTTTATAGGTTTAGGCTAGAGCAGTGGTGTAGTGGTGCCTGGAGAAGTGGGTATACTCAGATTATTGCCCAAAATTTCCCAAACAGGAAAGGCACCCTATTTCCTATAGTTTTTTCAGGTTTCACTCTCAAAACCCCCCTTTTATTTTTTATAGAAAAACAACAAAAGTCAGATGTTCTAAGTCCACAAGAATCATTAAAGCACATCAGGAGACCATTTCTGAGGTCTGGGAAAAATCTAAACACATTTTGTAGGGAGAGTGTAGTTGCCCTTTAATTCAATTTGGCCCCTAGCAAGAGTACATTTGGCTAGCCGTGTTTCTGTACTGTACAACGTAGGCCTACAGTGTACATGTGATGGCAGAGTTTGCAAAACAAATGCCCTCACAATTGATACATATCATCATGATATCACTCTGCCAGGTAGGCCTACCTTGCAGTCAACATTTAATTGGGAAGGTTTTTGGGGAAAGCCTTTAGAAATGAATTGACTGAATTAAACATTGCTAAGATTCACCCAAGTCTTCGGATCAAACTTTTTCAATACCTGGTTTGCATACCCTTTATTGCCTTAGTCAGCATTTATTGGTAGATATCATAAGTTGAAACGTCTTTCCTACCTACACTACTGGCTACCGATGTCGTTATTCTGTGAGCTGCTCCATGCGACAACCAGTTGAGAGCTGCGCACTCTTGCTGCGATATTCCACTCAAGGCACGCATGTGAATATATTTCACGTGCTTTGCGATTGTGTAGGCTAATTTGTGCATGATTTCTCTATTGTACTACATAATTGATACCTCCACTACACTACTTTGATACAGTGCGCATCAGTGGGGCTGAAGATCAGAGCATACGCAATGCCCACTGAAAAAAAAGTGGGTATATCCCCCACCTCACCACTGGGCCTAAAGGGCTCTCCACAGTGATTTCACAGTCTACACATAAGGAGCTACGGAGCTCCATTTGCGTCGCGTTCCACAAATTCAGCCGCACAAACTACATAGAGAGCTACGCCAACGAAGCTCCGTCAGATAGACTGTGTGGAACCCTTAAGGCCCATGCATCTGACAGAGCGAGAGAGAGAAACAATGTTTTCTGACTGGTTCTCCACTCTGTCTAGACTACATTCCTCTTTTGCGTTCTGTATATAACATAGGCTATAGCAAAATAGGAATCGGAAAATTACTCGGAATGTCACTTGTGTGCTGCCCTGCTGTGTGCTGCGAAACTCTGTTCAGCACGGCGCCAGTCAAGTTCAAATAGGCTAAACCAGAACCATATTTAGAGAGAGTTAGGCCAATGATGTTGAAGATTCAGAGTGCCACTTTCTCCTCCATAGCCGTTGCTAAGTGATAATTGACGCTTCCGCATTGTGCTGTTTATTTATGATAGTTTTCAATACCTATGAAGAAGGTATGCAAGACTTGGATACCCAGTATTGCGAATGCTAATCAATAAAAACTTCAGTTAAATTCATAGGGAACTGTCGGAGGCGCGCATCACCAACATTTCAAAAATAAAGTTCTATATGGGCGCTAACATAGCTGACGTTCTAAAACCTGGCCTAACCCTTTATATACCCTGAGTGTACAAAACATTACTGCTCTTTCCATGACATAGACTGACCAGGTGAATCCAGATGAATGCTATGATCCCTTATTGATGTCACTTGTTAAATCCACTTCTATCAGTGTAGATGAAGGGGAAGAGGCAGGTTAAAGAAGGATTTTTAAGGCTTGATACAATTGAGATATAGATTGTGTATGTGTGCCATTCAGAGGGTGAATGGGCAAGACAAAATATTTAAGTGCCTTTAAGCGGGGTATGGTAGTACAGTAGGTGCAAGGCGCAGCGGTTTGAGTGTGTCAAGAACTGCAACGCTGATGGGTTTTTCACACTCAACAGTTTCCCGTGTGTTTCAAGAATGGTCCACCACCCAAAGGACATTCAGCCAACTTGACACAACTGTGGGAAGCATTGGAGTCAACATGGGCCAGCATCCCTTTGGAACGCTTTCGACGCCTAGAGTCCATGCCACCTTGTAGAGTCCAATTGAGGCTGTTCGGAGGGCAAAAGGGTGTGCAACTCAATATTAGGAAGGTGTTCCTAATGTTTTGTACACTCAGTGTATATGGCTCTGGGCTAAACCATCATCTTTCACATCACGATGTCGTCACCATTGACGATGGCTGTCAATCATCGTCGATAGACGATGCTATCATAATATATCGCCCAACCCTAGTTTACAGGGACATGAAACAGATAACAAATAACAACAGAACAGTGTGTGTATGTGTGTGTGTGTGTGTGTGTGTGTGTGTGTAGGGTAGTGGTTAGGAAATACATTAGCCTATTGCATGGGGATTCATTTGTAGAGGATGATGATGTATGCGTGTCACCCAGGTTAGAGACACTAACACTCCCCGTCTTACAATACACTCACGTGTGCAATTAGGCCACAAGTAGGCTACAAATATCCCCAAGTGGACTGATGTCCTGCCAAAAAGCGGATTCACACACTCACACAGACACACACAAACTCATTCACGCACAGACACACACAGTGAAGATGTACCTGTGAGCTATCGACTCAACGGCTATTTGCCTCCTTCTCTCCTCACACAAACAGACTATTTATTGTTACAAACATTGCTTGCTTTGTATTTTGTATTTTTCACAATTGTAAACATTGTGCTTTGTATCGTGAAAAGACCAAACGCAAGTCTGGTAATAGTAGCCTATCACTTAGGCCTACTGTATTTAGAAAGACATTTTTACTATTTGCTTCTCTTCCGTTGGTAACACCAACCTGTCTTTCACCAACACTCAGAGCTGGGGTGTATTCATTCCGCCAAACAGTCGCAAACATTTTCTATTGGACAAATTCAAGTACGTCCCTCCCCGTTTCGTTCTGTTTGCTTCCGTTGAAGAAACGTTTTGCAACAGAATTGGCAGAATGAATACACTATGAGGGGAACACGCGCCAGTCAAGTTCACGACTTTATCCACAGGTTTCCCGCCTCTGGTTATTTGACTTCTCCCATTTCGGGGGTGTTTTCATTGTTTATTAGAAACGCTAATGTTAATATGCAAATTATGTATTTGTTTTGATAAACGTGTTAATTGTTGGCCATTGTTGTGTAAATTGAGCAATAGTATTGACTTTCAAACATGTTATCACTGTTTAAATACAAAATATATTATATTATAGGCTACCTGCTTAAAGGACAAGTTAAACTATTTGTAACCACATTTTGTATGTAAATTAAATGTTATAGAAGTGTTCAGAAATTGAAATGGTGTAATTTTAAGCAATATTATATTCCATTTTGTTAGACTCAAACGATACTTCTCTGTGTGCGAAAACGATACTTCTCTGTGTGTGAAAACGATACTTCTCTGTGTGCGAGCATGCACGTGCTTTCTTATTCCCATTGTGGTGACATAAAGCCTGCCCATGCTCGCACACGGAACGTTGTGGATACATTTCGAAATGACACAATTTAATGTGAACAACATCTAAACTGAGAGCGTTGCCATTTCTAAAAGGACATATTTGGGTGTTTTTGGATCCTGTGTTCATGTTTTATCTGCGCCCCTGCAACTGCTGAATGAGCATGAGGATAAGTGGGGTAAGTTTCTCAAAACCAAGTGAAATCGCAAAAAAAGTGTCTGGACACTTTTATAACGTCATCTTTTGGGGGTAAAATAAAGTGAATTTGTCCTTTAAAGGTGTTAATGGTTTGTGCCAGGTAATGCCAGTGCTCCTAATTCTAGGAGGGCTGTTCATGCAGGTAACATGTTATAGCACTCAAACTATCTTTGAAGTTTTTACATTTTTGTAAACAACCCTGGAGCCAGTCTTCTCATCACCAGTACGGTTATAAACACCACCTGTTGTTGCACCTGACCTCTGACTCTGTCTGAACTGTTGCTGTTCTAAAACCAACTAAATAATGTAGGCTGCCCAGTCTGTCTCTCTCTCACACACACACACACACCACACACACACACACACACACACACACACACACACACACACACACACACACACACACACACACACACACACACACACACACACACACACACACACACACACACACACACACACACACACACACACACACACACACACACACACACACACACACACACACACACACACACACACACACCACACACACACACACACACACACACACACACACACACACACACACACACACGGTCTCTTTTTCACTCTCACAAAGAATGTGCTATTTCTCTCTCTCGCTTTGTCTAATCTCTTTCTAATGTTGATGTCAAATCAAATCAAATCAAATCAAATGTGGTCCTGTGTAGCTCAGTTGGTAGAGCATGGCATTTCAGAGTTATGCCATGGGTTTGATTCCCGAGACCACCCATATGTAGCATGTATGCATGTCTCTAAGTCGCTTTGGATAAAAGCGTCTGCTAAATGGCTTATATTCTATTTTTAAATCATCCCGTTGTCTTCTCCATGTGTCATCTGTCCTGTTGTACAGTGTTGTGCTAATGACATTGTGCCATACAGTGTGTGTTGGCATCCTACAGTGCGTATGTGTATGCGAGTGCACGTGTTTGCGTATGTTAGCACACTGGCTGGGCTCAGCTGGATGACTGGAGGTCAATGGAGCAGACCATTACAGAGTTATACCCAAGCCTTACTCTCAACAACATATATCTCTCTCTCTCTCTATCTCTGCTCTCTCTCCATTTCTCTGCCTCTCTCTCCCCTCCCCTCTCAAGCCTTGTTAATGAAAGGAGGACATGAGAAAGGAACCACATTATGATTTAAATATGCCTCTCTCCACCAGGGCTCTCACTAACCACATCTTAAATACCACTGCACCACCGTTCCAAATGGAGGTCTAGACCGCACTTACGATTCATTATTGATACAGGAGAGTCAGACGAGGCCCTTTCAGAGTTCCATGTTCCATTTTAGTTCCATGTTCCATGGAGGCACCAGAGAGAAGACCACACAGTCTTAGCTAGTCTGAAAGCATTGGGATGTTACTCAAAATGGGGGCACTGAAATATTCACAGTACATACTGTAGAGGCATTGGAGGCAGGCTGACATGGGCAAGTGTTCTACTGCTCGGTCAATGGGATTAAAATAACATGTACCCATACAATTAAATTGAAATTTTAGTGACTTAGAAGATGTTCTTATGCAAAGTGATTTACAATAAGTGCATTCAAGGAAAGTAAAGCAACCACCAATTGAAATGAAATGAAATCACATAAAATCTAATCATGTATTCCTTCAAACTACAAATAAGCGTGGAGACATTTCTTTGGGGCTAGAAATGACAACTGTGATTGGTGGAAAGCAGGGGACAGAAGCATCACAAGTCATTTTTTATCACGACCAACGTCACAAGAATGAGACGCAGCCGCCACAGAGTCTAAGTAGCCTCGAATTTGGCCTCTCTGCAGCAAGCCACTGCCAAGTCAAATGTTAAGGGAGAGAGAGCCAATCTTTCTATCATCCTATTTTACGCTAATTTGCTAAAATGTTGTCTTTGAGACGAGCTGTAATATGATTATGTGTTAACTGAACTCCCTGCTCTAACCAGAAGGAAACCCTGTTTGCGTCCCAAATAGCACACTATTCCCTACGTAGTGCACTACTTTTGACCAGAGCCCTCCACTCTATGGTCAAAAGTAGTGTACATTTGTAGGGAATAGGGTGCCATTTGGGACTCAGCCTATGTTTGTGGAGTCTGGACCTCCGCTCATAGCAGTCAACCTTACATCCGGCTGGTGATCCACAGGGTCTCTCTTTCACTCTCAAAGAATGTGCAATGACTATTTCTCTCATCTCTTTCTTTCTCCTACATTCTCTCTTCCTATCCATCCATCCACCTCTCTCGCTCTCTCTCGCTCCCTCTCGCTCCCTCTCGCTCGCTCTCTCTCAATCTTGCTGTGTGAGATTGAGGCCGTGAAGTGGAAAATGAACCTGGCTAAGCGGTGAACTGACTTGCTGCGACAAGGATGATTGCATCCCAATTGGCAACCTATTCCCTATAGTGCACTACTTTTGATCAGGGTCCATAGGCATAAACAAATGACTTACAACATGCAGAAATGACCAACCATATACACTCAGTGGCCCGTTCACCAAAATGGATCGCTCCTACAGACAGTGAGTCACGTGGCCGTAGCTTGCTATATAAAGCAGAAAGACAGGCTTATTGTTCAGTTCAGTTATTGTTCAATTGAATGCTAGAATGGGCAAAATGAGTGACCTAAGCGACTTTGAGCGTGGTATGATCATCAGTGCCAGGCGCGCCAGATCCAGTCTCTCAGAAACGGCCGCCCTCCTGGGCTCTGAGGTTTACCAAGAATGGTGCGACAAACAAAAAAAATCCAGTCAGCGGCAGTCTTGTGGGCGAAAACAGCTAGTTGATGAGAGAGGTCAAAGGAGAATGGCAAGAATCGTACAAGCTAACAGGCGGGCCACAAACAGACAAATAATGGTCAGTACAACAGTGGTGTGCAGAACGGCATCTCGGAACACACAACTAGTCGGTCCTTGTCACAAAGGACCACACCGGGTTCCACTCCTATCAGCTAAAAACAAGAAGAAACTGGACAATTGAGGAGTGGAAAAACATTGCCTGGTCTGACAAATCCTGCTTCCTCTTGTGTCATGCTGATGGCAGAATCAGGATTTGGTCCATCCTGCCTGATGTCAACGGTACAGGCTGTTGGCAGTGGTGTACTGGTGTGGGGAATGTTTCCTGGCACACGTTAGGTCCCTTGATACAAATTGAGCAATGATTGAATGCAACACCCTCAAAAATTCTGGCTGTTCTGGAGGCAAAGGGGGGGTCCGATCCGGTACTAGATGGGTTTACCTAATAAACTGTACGCTGAGGGAATAAACATGCTAAACCTGCTTTGCTTATGTGACGCACATCTCCATATGAGGATCACTACTGGAGCACTTTACTCTACACTCCTTTAACAACATGCGTTTCCTTCCATGGAGGTGATGGAGACATTCACTAGCCTTTTTTCTCCCTCCTCCTCCCCCTTTCTCCATCCTTCTCCCCCGTTCTCTCTCCCCCTTCTCTTACATTTCCTCTTTCTTATCACGCATTCTCTCCCCCCTCCTCTCCCTCAGATCAGATCAATTAGCGTGTGTTTACGGGGGTCAGAGTTCAACTTCCCATCCTGCCTGTAAAAACCTGCCTTTGAAGTGTCTTTAAAAGGACGGAGCTCCACAGGAGGGCCTCGTGGAACAGCAGGTCCCCAGGATGAAGCTCCACTGTGGGGCCCAGTGCCCTCGGGCACTACTGCAACACAGGGCTCTCCACTCTGTGGATTAATGTTGAACTTTTATAACATTCTTTTCGTAAACTACAATGGCAATTCAGCTGGTTGGTGCAACTTGTACACTGATTTTACGAGAATAAAATGTTTGTCTCTGAGGATAGTCGTTTATGCAACAACACAGCCAGAAGAGCCTATTAGAATACCCATCACGTTCAGGAAGCCAGCAGGGCCAGCCAGAGAACAAGGAGAAATTAATGAACATGCTTAACCTGCACTGCCCTGAGGGTAACACTCCCTGTGGTTCCCTGTCTGTCTGTGTCCCTCTGTCTCTCTGTGTCTCCCTGCATCTGTGGGTGAGGGGATGGACTGAGTCAGGCGCAGTAGTGTTAAGAAGGAATATGCTTTAATAAGCCCAATAAGGAAGTCCGCAGCAATGCGTAAACACGATCCCAGTGCGACTTAAATGTGTACTGGGAACCAAACATACACAGGTAAATATTCCCGGCGATAGAATAACATAATGCTCAACCGAGCTAGCGGTACCTCCACAAAGTAACAATCACACACAACATTAGGAACGCGGGTAGACAAGATGGTGTATTGAATAGACAGCGGTACAAATCACCTCCAGATAAAAACATAATATTCAAAATCAGCAAGTTAGACTAAATATTAGCATTTCATATATTCGCAGTTAATAAAATTCAATCTGGATAATAACACAAAACAAATCATAAGGCTAGAGAAATATGTCGACAAATATTACAACAACACGCAACACCCAAACATGTCGGAAGATAAACCAGGAGAACCAATCTCCAAGAGAAAACGCGACTCGTCGACTGATACAGATGATATATGCTTTTCACCACTGGGTCTGGTAAGTGTGGAAAGCGACCTGTTGAAGTCGATAAATGACAAACTGGGCATACTAGAGTTGGTCAGTAAGGATGTAAAGGAGTTGAAAGCTAGTCTTGAAATGAGTGACGAAAAAGCTGTAATAATGGAGAAAGAAACCAAAAAATTAAAAGTGACAGTCACTAAGATGGAAATGGATGTTAGGGAACTTAAAAAGGAGAACAACCTTCTGAGAGAAGCCTTACTAGACATCCAAACTAGATCAATGAGAGAAAATCTAGTACTTACGGGTATTCAGGAAAAAAGAGGGAGAAGTAACTGAGACTATTGTGAAAGACCTTTTTCTTACAGTGCTTCAAATCCCACTCGAGGCTGTCGATAAAATCCAACTCGAACGTGTACACCGTTTCGGACAAAGAGGACAGAAATACAAGCGTCCAATCGTTGCCAAATTTGCTTTTTTTAAGGATAAAGCAAATTTGCTGGCACGAAAATAGGCATGAATGATCAGTTTCCGAGGGAGATTGCAGAACGGCGCAAAGTTCTGTACCCAATCTTCAAGGAAAATATATGAAAAGGGAAATGTGTTGCACTCGTGGTCGATAAACTGTATATTGACAACCAAATGTTCAGAGAAACAAAGATTACTCCATGGCTATTCTGAAAGTTCTAATAGAGGAGTCGAATAATGGAACACCCAATACTAGCCATGATAGGGATTGTAATATTAAAGAACATGTATAGTATTTTATAAAAGGATAAGATGATATAAGAGGAATTTATAACAGAATTTTTCCGACATAACATAGGTACAGCAAATCCCCTTATTGTATGGGACACCTTTAAATGTGCCTTTAGAGGCCATGCAATTCAGTACTCATCTCGAAAACAAAAGCAATTTAGGTCAAAAGAGTCCACACTAACAAAGGAAATAGAAGGTCTAACAGAACAGATAGGATAGCAATAAAAACTGTAACATAGAGGCTCAGAATAAATTAGAGGAAAAACAAATAGAAATGGAGAAACTTATTCAAGAAAGATCAAGTGTAATATATTATAAAAATAAATCAAACTGGATGGAATATGGGGAAAAATGCACCAAATTATTTTTTTATCTTCAACATAGGAATGCTACCAAAACTAATTTATTGAAACTGGTTACAAATGACGGAGTCACCCATGATTCACCAAATTATATTTTGAAGGAGGAAACAAAGTACTTTAAGCATATGTTTTCATTCCAGTCGCCTCCATCTCCTCTAACTGAAGCAAATTGTAGATATTTTTTTCTATTGATAATGTAAAATTAACAGCCATACAGAAAGACTCATGTGAAGATTAAATTACAGAGGAGGAACTTCTGGATGCAATTAAAGACTTTAAGTCCGGGAAAACTCCAGGGTTGGATGGCATACCAGTCGAGGTATACCAAACCTTTTTTGATATACACAGAGGACCGTTATTAGCATGTTTTAACCACTCCTATGTAAATGGTAGATTATCAGACACTCAAGAAGAAGGTCTAATTACATTATTACTGAAACAGGATGGAAAGTGGAAAATATAAAGATCCAGTCCATTTAAAAAATTGGCGGCCCCTTACACTTCAGTGTTGTGATGCAAAAATTCTAGCAAAATGTATAGCGCATAGAATGTAAAAGTTATTGTCGGACATTATTTATTCTAATCAGACAGGTTTTTTACATGGGCGATACATTGGAGATAATATAAGGCAAATACTGGAAACAATCGAACACTATGAAAAATCTGGGAAACCAGGCCTACTATTCATAGCAGACTTTGAAAAGGCATTTGATAAAGTACGACTGGGCTTTATATATAAATGCCTGGAGCATTTCAATTTTGGACAATCTCTTATAAATTGGGTTAAAATCATGTATAGTAACCCTAGGTGTAAAATAGTAAATAATGGCTATTTCTCTGAAAGTTTTAAACTGTCAAGAGGAGTGAAACAAGGTTGTCCACTATCGGCATATCTATTTATTATTGCCATCGAGATGTTAGCTATTAAAATCAGATCCAACAATAATATCAAGGGATTAGAAATCCAGGGCTTAAAAACAAAGGTGTCATTGTACGCTGATGATTCATGTTTTCTTTTAAATCCACAACTTGAATCTCTCCACAGCCTCATAGAGGATCTAAATACATTTTCTAACCTCTCTGGATTACAACCAAATTATGATAAATGTACTATATTACGTATTGGATCACTAAAAAATACAATTTTTACATTACCATGTAGTTTACCAATAAAATGGTCTGATGGTGATGTGGATATACTCGGAATACATATCCCAAATGAAATAAATGATCTCACTCCAAAAAAATTTAATAGAAAGTTAGCAAAAATAGATAAGATTTGCTACCATGGAAAGGTAAATACCTGTCAATTTGTGGAAAAATCACCCTGATTAACTCTTTATTATTATCCCAGTTTACCTAAAAAAATAATATTCCATTTTATTTGGAACGGCAAGCCAGACAAAATTAAACGGGCCTATTTATATAATGAATATGAATTAGGAGGACAGAAATTATTAAATATTAAAGCATTAGACCTATCACTAAAATTATACTTAAATCCGAACTGGTTCTCTAGCAAATTAGTAAGATTGCCTAACCCAATGTTCAAGAAGGGACTTTTTCCCTTTATTCAGATTACAACCCCTCACTTTCAGGTATTTGAAAAGGAAATCATCTCCCAAATATCACTATTTCTAAAACAAGCCATAGAAAGTTGGTTGCAATTTCAAATTAATCCTCCAGAAATGACAGAACAAATATTGCAACAAATATTGTGGTTAAACTCAAATATACTAATTGATTTAAAAAAATATATTTTTTGAGAAAATGTTTAAAAAAGGTATAATCTTCGTAAATGATATCATAGGTAGGAATGGTGGAGTTATGTCGCACATGCAGCTAACAAAAACATATGGAAATGTCTGCTCTACCCCAAATTACAACCAAATAATTGCAGCATTACCGCAAAAATGGAAGAGGAAAGTGGAAGGAGGAAAAAGTAAGGAACTTGTCTGTTGGCCTTGCATTAAAGAACATAATTGGTTAAAGGAAATTGTGATAAATAAAAAATAAAAATAAAAGTTTACCAGTTTCATTTCAGCACCAAAAGATTGACAGCCGTCACATATATATTGCAAAATAGTTGGGAAGAGATTTTTGGCGTACCGATTCCATGGCATAGTGTTTATGAACTGATATGCAAAACGACGCCGGATTCAAAACTTAGAATTTTTCTATTTAAATTATTATATAAAATTCTTGCTACCAATAGAATATTATTTGTATGGGGGATACAATCTTCCCAGCTCTGCAGATTTGGCTGTGAAGAGACAGAATCATTAGATCATTTGTTTTGGTACTGTCCATTTGTAGCTTGTTTCTGGACACAGGTCCAGGAATGGCTGAAGGATTGCAATATTTGCATGGAGCTGACCCTACTGGGTGATCTGAAAAGTCATAGTCAATTGATCAATAATATAATAATACTTTTAGCAAAAATGTTTCTTTTCAATTCACAAACTGAAGTAACAATGAGAATAGAAAGGTTCAGAACTTTTGTAAAACATCACAGTACAGTTGAAAAATATATGGCAAATAGAAATCCAATATGGATGGTGTTAAGAGATAGATGGGAGGTGTTGAATGGAGCTGAAGGATGGGACTAATAACAACAACTAATAACAACAAGTGTAAGACATGCTGTGTCCATAATAAGTATATAGGTTATATATTGTGAGCTTTTGTTAAAGAGCACAGTTAGAAAGATATGGCATACCAGATGGACATCATGAAAATGATCGGAGGAAGTTCAGGAGTAAAAACAAACAAAATATAATTATTGACTGTGTCCATAACATGTATATAGTATGTATAAGCATGAAGTAGAGGCCTAAGCATTGTTCACTAGTTTACTCCAATTAGGGAAGGGATGGTGGGGTTGGAAAGTAATAAAGGGAAATATATATATTTTTAAAGGATATGTATGTATGTATGTGTGTGTATGTATGTATGTATGTATGTATGTATGTATGTATGTATGTATGTATGTATGTATGTATATATATATATATATATATATATATATATATATATATATATATATATATATATATGCGAGAAAAAGAAAAAAAACATATGGGGGATTGGAAGTGATGCAGACAATTACATTGATGGAAGTTACAATCTATCTGCAATATTAAAGCTGATCTACCCCATAGAAAAACAAAACAACAAAAAAAGAAACACACACACAAAGACAAGGGGGGGCAGAGGGAACACCTATACAGGTACTGATGAGGGAATATGAACCAAGTGTGTGGAAAACAAGACAAAACAAATGGAATGATGAGATGAGGAGCGGCAGTGGCTAGAAGGCCGGTGACGACGAGCGCCGAAGCCTGCCCGAACAAGGTGAGGAGGCAGCTTCGGAGGAAGTCGTGACAGCATCTCACTTTGTCTCCCTGCTTCCCTGGGTGTGTGTCTTTGTATTTCTTTGTCAATAAGAAGGCCAGTGATCATTTATGAATTGTATGAGTAACATATGTGTACATGTGCACAATAATGTTCTGCAGCGCAATCAAGATCAGACTCTGTTATAGATATACACACACTACCAGTCAAACGTTTGGACACACCTAGTCATTCAAGGGTTTTTCTTTATTTTTACTATTTTTTACATTGTAGAATAATAGTGAAGACATCAAAACTATGCTATAACACATATGGAATCATGTAGTAACCAGAAAAGTGTTAAACAAATCAAAATATATTTTATATTTGAGATTCTTCAAATAGCCACCCTTTGCCTTGAGGACAGCTTTGCACACTCTTGGCATTCCCTCAACTAGCTTCACCTGGAATACAATTGAGAGATAGGAGTGAGAGATGAGAGAGAGGTGATCAAGCAAGCCAGGGATGGAGGAAGAGACAAAAAATTGAGGATGGAAAGGGAGAGAGAGTGGGGGAGTGGAAGAAAGGTAAACAAGTGAGTGAGGGAAGCGTTGCTGACAGCCACAGGGGTAGCTAGCAGCATGGTTGACAGCTCCCAGGTTACAAACCGATGTGTGCTCCGCAGGCTTCCTACTGGGGGAGGGAGGGTGTGTGCTTGGGGTAGGGAAATGGGGATTGAGTGAGAGCCATGGGGTGGTGGGATGGGGGAGAGTTTGAGGGTAGGGGAGAGTGAGAGTGAGGAAGATAGGGGGAATTAATGATTGCTTTACAGGGAAAGAGGAGGAACGATAACAATTTCTTCTGATTTACTGCAGAGTAGATAGTGGAGATGGATTCAGCTCTTAAGGGTTTGGAAGAATAATACTTTAGTTTCATTAAGACAGGACAGATGACGGAATGTTAGCCCATAGAGTGTTGTCAATTCCAATAGTTTCCATTTCACCATGTGACTCTTAAATCACCCAGGCAGCCAGATAGGGCTTTCCTCAGCGCTGACAGGCTAGGCTGACATGCTAGCTCCATGCAGTATTAAATAACAGGGTCTATATTGGGCTCTAAAGCTACAACTGTCTGGACAAGATGTATTCTGGGACAGTCTCCAAACTAGAGGGGCAGCCAGTGGAAAGTCCCTCGCTGAGAAAAGAACCAATACTCCCTGCACCAATACTGACCTGAGAATGGAACCAATACTCACTGCACCAATACGGACCTGAGAAAGCTCACGTACTGCTAACTTTGTTTTCCCTCTGTAAATTCTCCCTACACTCTCAAACCAGATTCTATCAATATTCAGTGTTACTACTACCATTTTATGATCTGTAAAACAAACCAGGGCCCGTATTCACAGTGTCTCAGAGTAGGAGTGCTGAACTAGGATCAGTTTCTCCTTTTACATCATAATGAATAAGACCCTCACAAACTTTTACAGATGCACAATTGAGAGCATCCTGGTATGGCAACTGCACTGCCCGCAACCGCAGGGATCTCGCTCTCTCGCTCTCTCTCTCTCTCTCTCTCTCTCTCTCTCTCTCTCTCTCTCTCTCTCTCTCTCTCTCTCTCTCTCTCTCTCTCTCTTTCGCTCTCTCTCTCTAGTTAAATGGCCTTTATTGGCATGGGAAACATACGTTTACATTGCCAAAGCAAGTGAAATAGAAAATAAACAAAAGTAAAATAAATAATCGGAAATGAACATTAAACATTACACTCACAAGAGTTTCAAAAGAATAGACATTTCAAATGTTATATTATGGCTACATTGTTGTAACAATGTGCAAATAGTTGAAGTACAAAAGGGAACATAAATATGGGTTGTATTTACAATGGTGTTTGTTCTTCACTGGTTGTCCTTTTCTTGTGGCAACAGGTCACAAATCCTGCTTCTGTGATGGTATTTCACTTAACAGATATGGCAGTTTATCAAAAAAGCCCCCCAAAGATTAGAATTATTTGTGGGTCTGTGTAATCTGAGGGAAATATGTGTCTCTAATATGGTTATACATTCTCTCAATCAATCAATCAATCAATCAATCAATCAATCAAATGTATTTATAAAGCCCTTTTTACACCAGCAGATGTCACAAAGTGCTATACAGAAACCCGGCCTAAAACCCAAAACAGCAAGCAATGCAGATGTAGAAGCACGGTGGCTAGGAAAAACTCCCTAGAAAGGCAGGAACCTAGGAAGAAACCTAGAGAGGAACCAGGCCCTGAGGGGGGGCCAGTCCACTTCTGGCTGTGCCAGGTGGAGACTCTAAGAGTACATGGCCATTTAAGGCCAGATTGTTCTTCAAGATGTTCAAACATTCATAGATAACCAGCAGGGTCAAATAATAATAACAGTGGTTGTAGAGGTTGCAACAGGTCAGTACCTCAGGAGTAAATGTAATGTAAATGAGTAAATGTCAGTTGGCTTTTCATAGCCGAGCATTCAGAGGTCGAGACAGCAGGTGCGATAGAGAGGGAGAGAGTCGAAAGCAGCAGGTCCGAGACAAGGTAGCACGTCCGGTGAACAGGTCAGGGTTCCCTAGCCGCAGGCAGAACAGTTGAATCTGGAGCAGCAGCACGACCAAGGCTATGCTCACTGAGTCTGTACATAGTCAAAGCGTTCCTTAAATTTGTCAGTCACAGTGGTCAGGTATTCTACCACTGTGTACTCTCTGTTTAGGGCCAAATAGCATTACAGTTTGCTTTGTTTTTGGTTAATTCTTTCCAATGTGTCAAGTAATTATCTTTTAGTTTTCTCATGATTTGGGTCTAATTGTGTTGCAGTCCTGGGGCTCTGTTCACAAACACAATCAGACCCCACAGAGCCACAGAGCCCCAGGACCAGCTGGCTGAGGGGACTCCTCACTAGGTTAATCTCTCTGTAGGTGATGGCTTTGTTATGGAAGGTTTGGGAATGGCTTCCTTTTAGGTGGTCGTAGAATTTAACGGCTCTTTTCTGGATTTTGATAATTAGCGGGTATTGTCCTAATTCTGCTCTGCATGCATTACTTGTTGTTGCAGAATTCTCTCTCTCTCTGCTTCAAACTAGAGAGAAAGAGGCAGCTCAGATTTGTCCCCTCACTGCTGTCCAGGGACATCAGGAGAGGAGAGGGATGGGTGGGTCTGATGGGGGAGCATGAATGTAGATGAGGGAGAAAGGGGAAAGAGGGGGAGGGAGAAGGTTGTAGGGGACAGTGGAGAAAGGGGGAGTGCTAGTTAAGGAAGGAGAGGAATGAGGGAAGGGAGTATGGGGGAGACTGATGAGGGCGGCAGAGGAGGTAAGGAAGTTGAGGGAGAACGGTGAGGGCACACACACATCACATCTACGAGAAAGACCTGAGGGAGCTTTGTTTTACACAATCATGCTCACGCTGCTTTTCACAGATAGCAGAGCTGAGAGGAACGACAGAGAAAATCTGCTTCCCTCAGCCCTTCATCCTCCCCTGCAGTCTCTAGGCTCCTTCTCTCTCTCCCATCCCTCTCTCTCTCATCTCTGTCATTGGAGGGTTGGTTCTCTGCCTGGCTCTCTCTCTCTCCCATCCCTCCCTGTCTCTCTCATCTCTGTCATTGGAGGGTTGGTTCTCTGCCTGGCTCTCTCTCTCATCCCCTTCTTCGCTCTCCTTCTCTTATTTTGGAAATCTGCCTCCTTCTTCCTTCCATCCCTCGCTACCTGACTTACTTTGGCTGTAATCCCTCTCTTTGGAATTCTGCTTCTTCTCTCTCCCTTCTCCACTCTCTCAATCCTTCACTCCCTCTCTACAACAGCAGGCCTCCTGTCTGAAGATGACAGCTCTAGGCTCTGCTTTCACTCTCCTCTCTCCCTCCCCCCCTCTCTCCCTCTCCAAACCATTTAAGTCTTCTCTTCTATCTCTGCAGCTTCCTTCAGGCAGACTGCTGGCCTCTCTTATCTCCTCTTCCTGGTGTACGAAGCTTCAGAACCCTAAACAACACAAACGTACGCATACACACAGGCAATGTGTGGCAATTTCAGTGGCAACAGATACTGTATTTGAATTCCATATTTTTGAATTTGTATTTAAATATTGAATTTGAATTCAATATTTTTGCATTGGTAATGCACAATCATTGAATTCATAAACTGAACTTGCAATTTCATATTATTATGAGTATTGCATTCAGTTTTAAAATTAAAATTCAATTCAATTCTATATTCAAATTCTATATTTGGTAACACTTTACTGTAGGTGTCCTTATGCATGCATTCATAAAGCCTTTATAAAAGTTACATAACACAAAAATATTGAATTCAAATACAGTTTATTTTGGCACTGAAATCGCTCCATACACACATAGGCATGCAAGCACAAACACACACACACACACACACACAGCCACGCGCGCACACACACTCCACCTCTTCTGTGTGTGTCTATCCTTTTTGTCCCTATCATGTACCCTTTCATAGATTCCTGAGGTACAGTTGTCTTACACACACCACCACACATGACATATCCCTACAGATCTCATTGTGAATGAGTGTTTCACACAGAGCTATTCCAGGTTAAGCTGTCTCATTGAAGAATCGGCAGGATTTAAGCAGCTTCTCTTGTTGAGTCACCTTTATTGAAGTGAATAGGCTGGGTAGAGGTTGGAGCTGAGTGTTTGAGCTCTGTGTTTGTGTGAACGGTGAATGGTTGTGTTGAAGTTGAGCCATGTGGTTTGTGTGTGTGTGTGTGTGTGAGTGCCGGCGGCGGCAGTTGAAACGTGGGCTCTCATCTCATACATCAGCTCATTTAAACACCTCCACCTCACTGTCAGAGAAGCCCTTTGAAGTCTGAACAAAGCAGGAGAATGGAAATACATTTTTCATTTTCCCTCTGGACACCAAGCAACTGGTATGCCTACCTCTTTCTCTCTCTTCCTCTCTCTCTCGCTCTCTCTAGTCCATTTGATTCTGAGTGTGTGTGTGTGTGTGTGTGTGTGTGTGTGTGTGTGTGTGTGTGTGTGTGTGGCGGGTTTGAAATGTTCACAAATAATCCAGAGAGATGACACCAGGGGAGAACAATACTACTCTCTCCCCGGGTGAGAATGCGTGCATGTGTTAACTAGCAGACAGAGGGAGAGCTAAAAAAAATGCCATTATTGTTATAGCTATCTGTGTAATAACTGTGTGATTACTTTAGTAACAACATGATCACACCTACAGTGAGGGAAAAAAGTATTTGATCCCCTGCTGATTTTGTACGTTTGCCCACTGACAAAGAAATGATCAGTCTATAATTTTAATGGTAGGTTTATTTGAACAGTGAGAGACAGAATAACAACAAAAAAATCCAGAAAAACGCATGTCAAAAATGTTATAAATTGATTTGCATTTTAATTAGGGAAATAAGTATTTGACCCCCTCTCAATCAGAAAGATTTCTGGCTCCCAGGTGTCTTTTATACAGGTAACGAGCTGAGATTAGGAGCACACTCTTAAAGGGAGTGCTCCTAATCTCAGTTTGTTACCTGTATAAAAGACACCTGTCCGCAGAAGCAATCAATCAATCAGATTCCAAACTCCACCATGGCCAAGACCAAAGAGCTCTCCAAGGATGTCAGGGACAAGATTGTAGACCTACACAAGGCTGGAATGGGCTACAAGACCATCGACAAGCAGCTTGGTGAGAAGGTGACAACTGTTGGTGCGATTATTCGCAAATGGAAGAAACACAAAAGAACTGTCAATCTCCCTCGGCCTGGGGCTCCATGCAAGATCTCACCTCGTGGAGTTGCAATGATCATGAGAACGGTGAGGAATCAGCCCAGAACTACACGGGAGGATCTTGTCAATGATCTCAAGGCAGCTGGGACCATAGTCACCAAGAAAACAATTGGTAACAAACTACGCCGTGAAGGACTGAAATCCTGCAGCCCCCTGCTCAAGAAAGCACATATACAGGCCCGTCTGAAGTTTGCCAATGAACATCTGAATGATTCAGAGGAGAACTGGGTGAAAGTGTTGTGGTCAGATGAGACCAAAATCGAGCTCTTTGGCATCAACTCAAATCGCCGTGTTTGGAGGAGGAGGAATGCTGCCTATGACCCCAAGAACACCATCCCCACGTCAAACATGGAGGTGGAAACATTATGCTTTGGGGGTGTTTTTCTGCTAAGGGGACAGGACAACTTCACCGCATCAAAGGGACGATGGACAGGGCCATGTACCGTCAAATCATGGGTGAGAACCTCCTTCCCTCAGCCAGGGCATTGAAAATGGGTCGTGGATGGGTATTCCAGCATGACAATGACCCAAAACACATGGCCAAGGCAACAAAGGAGTGGCTCAAGAAGAGGCACATTAAGGTCCTGGAGTGGCCTAGCCAGTCTCCAGACCTTAATCCCATAGAAAATCTGTGGAGGGAGCTGAAGGTTCGAGTTGCCAAACGTCAGCCTCGAAACCTTAATGACTTGGAGAAGATCTGCAAAGAGGAGTGGGGCAAAATCCCTCCTGAGATGTGTGCAAACCTGGTGGCCAACTACAAGAAACGTCTGACCTCTGTGATTGCCAACAAGGGTTTTGCCACCAAGTACTAAGTCATGTTTTGCAGAGGGGTCAAATACTTATTTCCCTCATTAAAATGCAAATCAATGTATAACATTTTTGACATGCGTTTTTCTGGATTCTTTTGTTGTTATTCTGTCTCTCACTGTTCAAATAAACCTACCATTAAAATTATAGACTGATCATGTCTTTGTCAGTGGGCAAACGTACAAAATCAGCAGGGGATCAAATACTGTTTTCCCTCACTGTATATTCAGCAACAACAAAGGGCACACATCCCTATACTACGCCAACAGCATGTAAAAACATATGTTGTCAGTCAACCATGACAATCTATTGTCACTAGAGCGTCCCAGCCAAATCCCTTCCCTCAGAGCAGAGGGATATACTACAAAGTAGAATCAATGAGTTAGCCAGCTAACTTTGATAAACAACCAGAAATAACTATTGATTTTCTGGTTCATTAAGAAAGCTGAACTTAGATATGTGTTTTTGGTTGTTGAGTCAATGAGGCTGCGTTTACACAGGCAGCCCAATTCCGATATTTTCCCCAATCACATCAGATCTTTTTCAGAGTTGATCTGATTGGTCAAAAGACCAATTAGTGAAACAAATATCAGAATAGGGCTGCCTCTCTTAGACTATGCCAATTTCAAGCTTATCTTTAAAAAAAATACAACGTTCTTTCAGAATATTTAACTATTTGATCCTGCTTTCCATTATACCCCTCTGGCAGGAAAGAGAATGTGAGTCATTTCCGAAGACAATAAAAATAATATTGGTTTTACCATCACAACAAGCATCTTTAAGAACTGTTAAATAGAGACAAGTCATAAAAACGAATTATCTGAGTAAAAACACAAGCACCAAGGCAATGCTAACTGCATCACCTTTAAAACCAGCCTAACAAGACAAGACTGAAACGCTTCAGCTCCTCTGTTTCTCTTCTCGCTTGTCTGCCGATGTCACTGTTCTCATGTGCTCACTCTCTCTCTCTCTCTCTCTCTTACTCTCCCTCTCTGACGGGCTAACTGCTGGTCCTCTGTCTACTCCTTTCTCTCTCTCTCTCTCTCTCTCTCTCTCTCTCTCTCTCTCTCTCTCTCTCTCTCTCTCTCTGTTGGTCTTCTCTCCCCCCTCTTTCTCTTCTCCTCTTACTTTCTCTGTCTGTCTTCTCCCGTCTTCCTCTTACTCTTTCATTCTCTCTCTTTCTCTCCATCTTCTCCTCTCTCGAGGAACGTTCTCTGAGGCCAGTCGTATTTTAAGTACGTCAGTCTGCCGGCTCCCTGCGCTCCCCACAGCACCACAGTACCTCTGAGCTGGTTCAATTTGAGACCTCCTTATCATCGCACCAAATTGAATCGACAGGCTGAGGAGAAGAGAGGCTTCTGACCCACATTACTGGCACAGTTAGGCTCCGGAGCTCTGCAGCTCAAATGGGACAGAGGAGCGAGGAGAAGAGATGAGAGGGGGACAGAGGGAGACAGAGGGAGAATCCAGGAGAAGTTTGGAGATGGACAATCCAATCTCCTCGTCCGACCTCATCAAATGGGAAAGCTTTTCCAAACTTTCCTCAAGTCCAGTGGCTAAGAGCTTGTCAGTTTCAATTTGTTTTTGAAGGGTCTTGTTAATTTATATGATGTTCATTATGTATTCATTTGATGTCTGTTGTTTCTTTGTTGTCTGCATTGTCACATTGCAGACGCAGCTACAATTGCCATTTGGGGGCAAATAGAGTTGACCAAATTGAATTTAAATGTAGATTGTTGTTTATCACTCCCAAACGTCTCCTTCCAGACATTAAGGTATTGTCAGAGTATGAGATGTCGGCTGGGGGGGGAGGGGGGGGGGGGGGGGTTACCCTGCTTGGGTAGATCTATGGTTTGAAGTGTGTGTGTGTGTGCGTTCGCGTGTGTGTCTATAAACATCTGTGTGAGATTAGTCTGGCTGTATAATGACTATGACACTGGGTGGCTGTGTGTCCACTGTGTGTTAATGAGGGTATTAGGTTTCACATTACTGTACCTCTAAGAGATGGACCACAGCTAGATAATTACAACACCAACTAATGGTGTTATTAGTCATAGGGAAGAGACGGACACAGCAATATTGTGTAACCTCTCACTAATGGAAATACCAGGAAAAATGACTGGGAGGCAGCAGGGGAAAGCAATGGATATCTCATCCTCCCCTATTACTGTCTATCAGGGAAATTGGATGCAAAGTGCACTGTGACATGCACAAGTCGCCCTGACTTAGAAAGACAGCTAAATTAGTAAGTGAAGTGAATAGTAGGGCTTCTGGTTGCTAGTAAGGACTGAAAGAGAGGGGTTGGTTTCAAAGGGTGGTTCATGATTAATTAGCCCAAATGGAGAGTCACCGCTCATTAGCCTAATGCTAATCTCCACTCAGTATCCCATAGACACGCTAATGCTAATTCAGGAACTATATGTCTCCTGTCGTTGGTTCACTCATTCATTGATTAATGTGTTCACTCTCTCAGTCATTCATTTACAGAAAAAACTGCCACTGTACATACTGTATCTTTAAAATATAACTGCTGCTTTAATCTGTCATTCCAGATTCCTCGAGTGAAAAAAAAAAATGTGTATGCACTCACTAACTGTAAGTCACTCTGGATAAGAGTGTCTGCTAAATGACTAAAATGTAAATGTAAAAAAATACATTAAATGAAATGAGGTCTGTAATGATTAAGAATCTGTGTCATTTTGGAACATTTTTGAGTGTGTGTGTGTGTGTATGAGAGCGCGCGCTCGAGAGAGAGAGAGAGAGAGAGAGAGAGAGAGAGAGAGAGAGAGAGAGAGAGAGAGAGAGAGAGAGAGAGAGAGAGAGAGAGAGAGAGAGAGAGAGAGAGAGAGAGAGAGAGAGAGAGAGAGAGAGAGAGAGAGAGAGAGAGAGAGAGAGAGAGAGAGAGAGAGAGAGAGTCAGTGAGAGAGTCAGTGAGAGAGTCAGTGAGATAGTCAGTGAGATAGTCAGTGAGATAGTCAGTGAGATAGTCAGTGAGATAGTGAGCACAAGATGGACATTTGTGTGAGGGAGAGAGAGGAAAAGAGAATGATCCAGCGGAGGCAAGGTGAGAGGAAGCTACTTTAGACTATTGAGATGCAGCCAGGGCTGCTCTACCTCCTATACTGATCTATTAAACCCTATATCTCTATCTCTCTGAGACATCAAAGACCCCAGGTTAGATGTCTGAGTTTGAAGGCGTCTCTATAGAGAAAGAATCCACCTAGTCAAATCACAGCACTGGATGCTTAAAGTCTTTGAGTACACAACCACATCAAAACGACAACGGACCTAATGCGCTGTGGATCGCTGTATTGTCATAGTAAACTCTATCATGACCCTTACACTCTTAGAAAAAAAGGTGCTGTCTAGAACCTTAAAGGGTTCTACGACTGTCCTCATAGGAGAACCCTTTTTTGGTTGCAGGTAGAAACGTTTTGGTTCCAGCTAGAACCCTTTTGGATTCCATGTACCCTTTCTACAAAGGGTTCTACATGGAACCCAAAAGGGTTCTACTTCTACCTGGAACCAAAAAGGGTTCTCCTATGGGGACAGCCGAAGAACCCTTTTGGAAAAAACATGTCTAAGAGTGTAGCATCTTACCCTCACCCTGAGGTCACTGATGTCACACCCAATCCCCTCTATCAAACCAACCAAGAGGAGCCAATCTCGATTCATTTACTTAAAAATGCACTGCTGCAAGAGCGGGATGGTCTCAATATTTGGGTGTTTATTGATCACAGCAGTCGATATATCATCCAGACTTCAATGTGGTTGAATATTGAATAGTGAAAGGCCAGTTAGGCTTGTTTTTAAGGAGACCCTGGGGACTGTTGATACCTCATACCGTAAAACTTCAATTAATAGCCCGGGCGTCTGTACTCCTGAAGTTGTTGACTGTTTTTGTGCATGCCAGTTAACTACATGTCTATGGTTAGCTAGCAGTTCTCAGGTCTTACATTGGCTTGCAAAAGTATTCATCCCCCTTGGCATTTTTCCTATTTTGTTGACTTACAATCTGGAATTAAAATTGATTTTTGGGGGGTTTGTATCATTTGATTTATATAACATGCCTACCACTTTGAAGATGCAACATATTTTTTATTGTGAAACAAACAAGAAATAAGACCAAAAAAACTGAAAACTTGAGCGTGCATAACTAACAGCTGCAAGTCTCTTGGGGTATGTCTTTATAAGCTTGGCACATCTAACCACTGGGATTTTTCCCATTCTTCAAGGCAAAACTGCTCCAGCTCCTTCAAGTTGGATGGGTTCCACTGGTGTACAGCAATCTTTAAGTCATACCACAGATTCTCAATTGGATTGAGGTCTGGGCTTTGTCTAGGCCATTCCAAGACATTTAAATGTTTCCCCTTAAACCACTTGAGTGTTGCTTTTGCAGTATGCTTAGGGTCATTGTCCTGCTGGAAGGTGAACCTCCATCCCAGTCTCAAATCTCTGGAAGACAGAAACAGGTTTCCCTTAAGAATTTCTCTGTATTTAGCGCCATCCGTCGTTCCTTCAATTCTGACCAGTTTCCCAGTCCCTGCCGATGAAAAACATCCCCACAGCATGATGCTGCCACCACCATGCTTCACTGTGGGAATGGTGTTCTTGGGGTGATGAGAGGTGTTGGGTTTGCACCAGATATAGCGTTTTCCTTGATGGCCAAAAAGCTAAACTTTAGTCTCATCTGACCAGAGTACCTTCTTCCATATGTTTGGGGTGTCTCCCACATGGCTTTTGGCGAACACCAAACGTGTTTGCTTATTTTTTTCTTTAAGCAATGGCTTTTTTCTGCCCACTCTTCCGTAAAGCCCAGCTCTGTGGAGTATACGGCTTAAAGTGGTCCTATGGACAGATACTCCAATCTCCGCTGTGGAGCTTTGCAGCTCCTTCAGGGTTATCTTTGGTCTCTTTGTTGCCTCTCTTATTAATGCCCTCCTTGCCTGGTCTGTGAGTTTTGGTGGGCGGCCCTCTCTTGGCAGGTTTGTTGTGGTGCCATATTCTTTCCATTTTTAAATAATGGATTTAATGGTGCTCCGTGGGATGTTCAAAGTTTAGGATATTTTTTATAACCCAACCCTGATCTGTACTTCTCCACAACTTTGTCCCTGACCTGTTTGGAGAGCACCTTGGTCTTCATGGTGCCGCTTGCTTGGTGGTGCCCCTTGCTTAGTGGTGTTGCAGACTCTGGGGCCTTTCAGTACAGGTGTATATATACTGAGATCATGTGACAGATCATGTGACACTTAGATTGCACACAGGTGGACTTTATTTAACTAATTATGTGACTTCTGAAGGTAATTGGTTGCACCAGATCTTATTTAGGGGCTTCATAGCAAATGGGGTGAATACAATTGCACGGACCACTTTTCCGTTATTTTTATTTCACTTCACCAATTTGGACTATTTTGTGTATGTCCATTACCTGAAATCCAAATAAAAATCAATTTAAATTACAGGTTGTAATGCAACAAAATAGGAAAAATGCCAAGAGGGATGAATACTTTTGCAAGGCACTGTAGCAGCCAGCGGTTTCTTACTGGCGATAAAAACGAATCATTATTTAAAGTAACAAATCAAACATTAAACCACGTAAACAATTCATGGTAATTCATGGTAACCTCGTAAACAATTTGTTTAGACCCAGAGTTTATTTGAAATGTGTGCCGTTGCCCGGCTATTAAAAAGGGACAGGCGGCTATTTGAGACTGAGTTTAATTGAAGTTTGAAGTTTTACGGTATATAGCAGTCTAATGAGCAGTGTTGGGTTGAACTACTACATGTAGTTCAACTAGTAATTTAACTACATTTTGCTGTAGCTTGGTGGGAGCTGAACTATATTCAAACCTCTATAGTGTTTTTAGTAGTTAATTAAAAAAAAAATGCCATGTAGTGGTGTAGCTAACTACTGGAACCACACACTAGATTTGTCCCCCAAAATAACAGAATATATGGGCCAAGTAGGCAAGAATGTCCTTTATTTTTCAGCATCAGATCTGCCTGATTCTCACTTATGTTTAGTAGGCTAAATTACACATTCTGTTAACATATAACTCCAGAGTGATCTGTTCTTGCTATTTGCAGTCTATGACATTTCAGATTTAGATATGATAATATATCACAAAGTAGTTTGGAAGTAGTGAACTACTTTTTCAAAGTAACTTTAGTTAAGTAAACTATATTTTTCTTAAGGGTAGCTTTTGACAACAAGTCTTTCTGATAGTGTAAATTGGTCCATCCATACTGTGGTGGACCCAGGATAAGAACCAGCATCCCCAAAAACACAACACACTACACAAAGCACTGTCCATTGTCACGATCGTTGGTTAGAGAGGACCAAGGCGCAGCGTGTTGAGCGAACATACTTTAATAGTAAAGTGCAAACACGAATACAAAACAATAAACGATACGTAACGTCCTCAGACAATGACTGACAAGGAACAAAAACCCACAAACACAAGGTGAAAACAGACATTATAAATATGGCTCCCAATCAGAGACAACGAGCCAAACAGCTGACACTCGTTACCTCTGATTGGGAGTCACTCATCCAAACAAAGAAATACAACCACATAGAACAACCCAACCAAACAGAACACAACGAAACGAACACACCCTGGCTCAACATACAAAGTCCCGGAGCCAGAGCGTGACAGTACCCCCCCCTAAAGGCGCGGACTGCGACCGCGCCTCAATAAGGGCTAAACAAGGGAGGGCTGGGTGGGCATACCTCCTCGGCGGTGGTTCTGGCTCCGGCCCTGATCCCCACCTCCTCTCCAACCCCCCAAAGTACCCCTGGTCCTGTCTAGCCCCGCTGGTCGGAGCCGGACTGACGACACGCGCCCCTGGCTTGGTGCGTGGAACAGGAACGGGCCTCACCGGACTGACGACTCCATTCCCTGGTTTGGTGCGAGTAGCAGGAACGAGCTGGACCAGGCTGACGACTCGCATCCCTGGTTTGGTGCGAGTAGCAGGAAAGGGCTGGACCAGGCTGACGCCTCGCACCCCTGGCTTGGTGCGAGTAGCAGGAACGGGTTGGACCAGGCTGGCGACTCGCACCCCTGGTTTGGTGCGAGTGGCAGGAACAGGCCGGGTCGGGCTGGCGACGCACACCGTAGGCTTTGTGCGTGGAGCAGGGACAGGCCGTGCTGGGCTGGCGACGCACCCCGTAGGCTTTGTGCGTGGAGCAGGAACAGGCCGGGCTGGGCTGGCGACGCACACCGTAGGCTTTGTGCGTGGAGCAGGGACAGGCCGGGCTGGACTGGCGACGCACCTCGTAGGCTTGGTGGGAATGGCAGGAACAGGCCGGGCTGGGCTGTCGACGCACACCACAGACTTGGTGGGAATGGCAGGAACAGGCCGGGCTGGGCTGACGACGCGCACCACTGCCTTGGTGGGAATGGCAGGAACAGGCCGGACCGTACTGGGGACACACACCACTGGCCCCACGCAGGGATCAGGAACGGGCCGGACCGGACTGGTAACACACCCCAGTACCTCTCGCCGTGCCTCCACACTTTCCCTCTCCTCTGTGCCCAGTGGCCCCCCTAACCTGGCGGCCTTCTCTGCCAACGCTTTGCACCGCTCTAACCCGTACACCTGCTGCCCCGACGTCGTGAGCCCCCCCCTAAAAATTTCCTGGGGGTCTCTCCTCCCCGTGGCCCAGGCCTCTCTCCCTCTTGCCAGACTCGCAATCATCTCCTCCCACGTCCATCCTCTCTCCTCGTCACGCTGCTTGATCTGGTTAAGGTGGGTTTTTCTGTCACGATCGTTGGTTAGAGAGGACCAAGGCGCAGCGTGTTGAGCGAACATACTTTAATAGTAAAGTGCAAACACGAATACAAAACAATAAACGATACGTAACGTCCTCAGACAATGACTGACAAGGAACAAAAACCCACAAACACAAGGTGAAAACAGACATTATAAATATGGCTCCCAATCAGAGACAACGAGCCAAACAGCTGACACTCGTTACCTCTGATTGGGAGTCACTCATCCAAACAAAGAAATACAACCACATAGAACAACCCAACCAAACAGAACAC